>NW_006408766.1:2045830-2053968 GCF_000296735.1 Chrysochloris asiatica
AGGATGCCCTCTATCACCGTTCCTATTCAATATTGTGCCGGAAGTTTTAGCCAGAGCTATATGGCATGATAAAGAAAGTAAAGGCATCCAAATCAGCAAAGAGGAAGTAAAACTCTCCTTATTTGCAGACGATATGATCCTATACATAGAAAACCCCAAAGACTCAGTAAAAAAAATACTAGATCTCACTGACAGATTCAGAAAAGTGGCAGGGTAAAAGATCAACATACAGAAATCAATTAGATTTCTCTATAGCAACAACAATAACGATGAAAAGGACATTAAGAAAACAATACCATTTACAATAGCCATGCAAAAGATAAAATACATAGGAATAAACATAACCAGAGAAACAAAGGACTTATACAAAGAAAACTACAAAGCACTACTACAAGAAACCAAAAGAGACCTACAGAAGTAGAAGAACATACCATGTTCCTGGATAGGAAGACTCAACATCGTGAAAATGTCAATACTACCCAGAGCAATTTACACATACAATGCAATCCCAAACCAGATTCCAACACCATTCTTCAAAGAGATGGAAAGGACAATTACTAATTTTATATGGAAAGGAAGGAGACCCAAGATAAGCAAAGCACTGCTTAAAAGGAAGAACAAGGTTGGAAGTCTCTCACTCCCAGATTTCAGACTTTCTACATGGCTACGGTGATAAAAACAGCCTGGTACTGGTACAACGAAAGAGACATTGATCAATGGAACAGAATCAAGAATCCAGATATCAACCCAACCTCCCACAGCCAAATGATCTTCAACAAAATGCCTAAGCACATTACATGGGAAAGAGACAGTCTCTTTAACAAATGGTGCTGGAAGAACTGGAAATCGTTATGTAAAAGACAGAAACAAAACCTTTGCCACACGCCATATACAAAAATGAACTCAACATGGATTAAAGACCTAAATGTGAATCCCAAAATTATGAAGATCATCAATGAAAAAATAGGGACAAATGTGAGGGCACTAATCCAGGGCATAGACAGACTGCCACACATTTTGAAAAGTACACAAACAAAAATCGACAAAATAGACGAGTGGAACATACTAAAAATTAAAAACTTGTGTTCATAAAAAGACTTCACCAGGAGAGTGAAAAGGGAACCCACAGACTGGGAAAAAAATATTTTGCAATGACATATCAGATAAGGAACTCATCTCTAAAATATATAGGAAAATACTACATATTTACAAAAATAAGACAAATAACCCAATTAAGAAATGGGCACAGGATATGAACAGACACTTCACCAGGGAAGATATCCGGGCAACCAACAAACATATGAAGAAATGTTCAAGATCACTAGCCATAAGAGAGATGCAAATCAAAAAAAAAAACCAAAGAGATATCATCTCACACAAACAATAACAGCAAAGATCAAAATAGTTGAGGACAATAAATGCTGGTGGGGATGTGGAAAGCCTGGGACACTCCTGCATTACTGATGGGATAGCAAAATGGTCCAACCTCTCTGGAAAGCAATATGGTGCTTCCTCAGAAGGTTGAAAATAGAAATACCATTTGATCCAGCAATTCCTCTACTTGGTATTTACCCACAAGAAGAAAGAGCCACGACACAGGAAGACATATGCATACCAATGGTCATAGCTGCACTATTTACAATAGCAAAAAGATGGAGACAGCCAAAGTGTCCATCGACTGAAGAATGGATAAACAAGCTGTGGTACATACACACAATGGAGTACTATGCTACCTTGAGAAATAACAAGGAAGCTGCATGCCACTTCATAACATGGATGAACTTTAAGGACATTATGTTGAGTGAAATTAGTCAATCACAAAAGGAAAAATACTGCATAGGACCACTAATGTAAAAGACTAAGAAAAAGAACCCATACTAATCCACTAAAGGGGATTCTTAGCTGGTTGCTAGGATGTAGGGGTAGGAATAAGGATGGGAGGGAAAGGCGGAGCACAGGTCAGGGAATAGACACAGGATAATTTGGGTATTGGGGAGGGGAGCAATATACAAGTAGGGAGAGGGAAATGGAAGAACAAGGCAGACGGGAGAACAATTAGGCAGGTATGAATGAGCTAAATGGGACAGAGGTTAAAACGGATGTAGGCACAGCCTTGGAACAACAGGGCTCTGGGATCCAGAGACTGGGACAGGGTTGGAATGGGGAGAAAGGGGGAATAATGTTGAGATACTTGTCTGACTTTTGAACCTTGGTTTTCAAAGCATTATAATATAAAGCAGTCATTGGAGGGAGAGGAAAAGGAATAGTCAGAAATATCACCATAGAAAGCTTGTAAGGCCGTCTTCTGCCTATAACTAATTGGAATACCTAAAACGGGGCTACAATGTATCTAGTGAAGGAGATCTCATGAGGAGCCTCTGCATTACATAAGACTTATAGAAGAAAGCCTGAACCATATCCAGACCATCAGAGAAGGAAAACTTTCATCTTGAAAGGACAAGCAGACCAGCCTGGAGCAGCCAGAAAACCTACAGTAAAAATAGAAAACAACAAGAGCAGTCCGACTGTAACCACAAAACAAGCAAGCTGTCTGCCCAGGAGACACCAAGGCAAGTGGTTGGGTCCTCTAAGCGCAAATCCACCTCCAAGACTAAGACGCAAGGGGAAAACGCGTTCTGATTGGTGATCACGCATGTCACCCATAAAGAGAAGTGACTGAAGAACAACAAAGAAGCAGCGAGCTAAGCCCTGCATTGTTCAGCAGACTATGGTGAGCCCGGGTGGAGACCTGGTCGGCCAGCAGTGAGGCAAGACCTGGGGACTCATGGGCTCAGAGTCAGTGACACATCCACAGAGGGCTAGAGTGGAGACTGAAGTGACTAACTGATAAGAAGAGGGCTGACAGACGCAGGAACACCCACACCTGCAGATGATACCCACTTGCCATGGCTCCAATGATGGGACGAATGGAGCTCAACCCGAAGAAGATAGAAGAGGAAAAAAAGCATCATCTGATACAATTTGATAAACTGGACATCCACATATAAATGCAGTAGTTCAAAAGAGGAAATAAATCCCACCTCCAAGAATTATTCCCACTCCCTCCACACAAAGAGTAGATAGAGATAGCAATCTTGAATATTGACTAACCAAAATGGGAGAAGGGATACAAAGGTAAGAAGTGACTGGCTTACAAACTTTCAAGAGGGAACCTAGATCCACAGGGTGGGGAGGATGGTAGAGTGTCCAGTGAGTACTATCCGACCTGTCCAGGAAAGGCAGATGAAAAGAAATGCAGATGGGTCCCTTAAGAAGCAAGGGTGAATAATTGTTATCAGGAAAGATTGTGAGGACTGGAAATGTAAAGGTGGACATTTTATAGCAAGGAGGGGAGTGATTAACATTTCAGTCTAGGAGTGGAGGGCCCTGGGACCATCAATGGAGAAGAGCGGAGAGAGGGACCCCACCTAGAGGAGCAGCAAGGCCTGAGACTCAGACAGAGAGGAGGACGTGAAGAGAGAGGAAGAAGTGAAGAGATGGAGTGGCTGGGGACTAGGGATCTGGAGAGGGAGAGGGGCTGTGTGCTGAGGACCATGGGGTGGGGTGGGGGGGAGCAGGATTGCAGGGTGTACCCTTTGGTTGTGTGACGATGCATGGATGGACGGGATGGTAACTATGGCAATGAGACGATGTATGATGGAATGAATGTAAAACTAATGTTGCGCCATGTAGACTATCACACAATACACACAAAAAATTAAAAAAAAAAAAAAAATACCGTGGTCTATCAGAAGAACAAACAAGTCTGTGCTGGAGAAAGTGCAGTCAGAATGCTCCTTAGGAGCCAGGATGGCCAGACTTAGTCTCTCATACTTCAGACATATTACCAGGAGGTATCATTCTTTGGAGAACATAATGCTTGGTAAAATGGGGGGTCAGCAAAAAAGAGGAAGGCCCCCAATGAAGTGGATTACACGGTGACAACTGCAGTGTGAGGTTTGTACAGAACTGGGAAGTGTTTTGTTCTATTGTGCATAAAGTATGAACCCATGTAGACTCGAATGCACCTAACAACAAAAATAAGTCTTTTGATTGAATGACTGGTGTTTCCACTATTGATAGTGGATCTGAGCAAAATGAACTTAAGTATTTTCTGCATTTATCATGATGTTGCTATGTGTTAGAACAGACTTGACAGAACTTAAAACCAACAACAATCATGATGTTATTTATTGGTCCAGTGGTGAGGATTTTTGTTTTCATTTCATAGATGTCCTCTTTACTTTCCACGAGCAAGTTTGTATCATCTGCATGTAGCAGTCTGTTAATGAATCATCTTCAATTCCTGATGCCATGTTTTTCTTCATATAATCCCTTTTCTAGAATTATTTGCTTAGTGTACAGATTGATTGAATAATAGCTATTGGAAAAATAGTGGTTTCTGACAAAATTCAAAGATTGACGTTATAGCTCTGATACTCATTTTTTGTTCTTCTTGAGCTATGCACAAAGAATTAGCCAGTCATTCTTCCCTATACAAGGAAATCCACTTTAAAAACAAAAGATCTCCAACATGCCTGCAGAATTTTAAAAATCTAACAGAAATCAGACCAATTACATTTGTGGAAAGGGATGAAGAAGAAGCTCAATGTCATGAGTCAAAAGTGTGGTACAGAATATCAGTTGTTCACATGCAAGTAGTTTGAATCTGGGGGATATTAAAACAAGTCCAGGAGAGCTAAAGGATAATGATGAACATATCCTCCCTGAGTTTAGTGACCATCTCAAGAAAAAAGTTTGATTCATTAGACACTAATGACTGAAGGACAGAAGAATTATGGGATGATATCAAGAATATCATAAATAAATAAAGCAAAAAGTCATTTAAAGCACATAAAAAGAATGGAAAGACTAAAAATGATGTCAAAAGATTCTGAAATAGCTCTTGAGAAGCAAAAGCAACTGGAAGTATAAAGTAACAGAGCTGGACAGAAAATCACAAAAGCTGGAGGACACAAAGTAAATTATTATAATGAAATGTGTAAAAATCTGAAGTTAGAAAATCAAAAGAGAGAACACATGAAATATTTCTCAAGATGCAAGAATTGGAGAATAAACTCAAGCCTCAACTTATAATATTAAAAGTTTCTGGGTGTGATCCTATACATTAAGCATTTTACCACAACATTGATTTGAATAACAAGGTTAGCCTTTTAAACTCACCAGCCTCAAGCCCTAAACAGGAAAAATATGAGTCAGAACTGACACGATGATATTTAACAACAACACGGGCAAAATGATCCGTGCATTTGTATAATGATGTAGGAATTAGCATAAGAGGATGAAAGTAATACACAAAATCACTGTATCAAAAACAATTGGTTGATGTTCAGCTATTTTTTGGAGGTACTATGGTTGTTGTTGTTAAGTGCCGTGCAGATGGTTCTGACTTATAGCAACCCAGTAAAGGGTTTCTGATGAGCAGCTGGTGGGTATGAACCACCGGACTTGTGGTTAAAACGGCCTTGCCTTCCAGTGCTTATGCTACACATATGATCAATTGATCCTATACATAAGATCAATAATGAAAGTTGGACAATGAATAAGAAAGCCATAGGAAGAATCAATATGTTTGAATTATGGTGTTAGAGAAGAATAATAAACATACCATTGACTGCCAGAAGAACAAACAAATCTATGTTGGAAGAAGTACATTCAGAATGTTCCTTAGGAGCCAGGATGTTGAGACTTTGTCTCTCAGACTTCAGACATGTTATTAGGAGGGATGAGTCCCTGCAGGAGGGCATTATGAGCAGTGAAGTGGAGGGTAGGTGAAAATGAGTAAGGCCCTCTACAATTTGGATTAACACTGCAGCAGTAGCAATGGGCTCATACATAAGAATTGTGAGGAAGGTAATGTTTTCCATTCTGTTGTGCATAGGGTCTCTATGTTTCAGAACCCATTTGATGGTATCTAAAAATAATAAAATAATTCAGGCAGATGCTATTTGTTTTTCAATACACTCCTTTTCCTATGCTTATATTATATGATGCAAAAGCTCTATGTTAATGATAAGTTCTTATATGTAATTGTAAAATATATTTTTGTTGTTTTTGTTAAGTGTCATTGAGTTAGTTATGACTCATACTGACCTTGTATGGGGTTTTTAAGGAGAAGTTAATGAGTTTAAACTGCTAATCCTATTGTTGTTAAGGGCCATCGAGTCAATTCCAGCCCATAGTCACCTGTATAGAGTTTTCAAGGAGCAGCTGGTGAACTTGAATGACTGACCTTGCAGTTCAAATGACTTTGCAGTCTGACGCATTAGCCACAATGCCACACATATGTTGCTGCTAGGTGCCATTGAGTTGGTACCGATCCACAGTAACCTTATGAACAGCAGAACGAAACACTGCCCGATACTGGGCCAACCTCACTATTGTTGCCACGCTTGAGTCCATCGATGCTGCTACTTGGCCAATCCATCTTGTTGGTTGTCTTCCTCTTTTTTCCGACCCTTTAACTTAACAAACATGATATCTTTCTCCAGTGACTGGTCTCTCCTGACAATATGTCCGAAGTACGAGAGATGAAGTTTGGCCATCTTGGCCTCCAAGGAGCACTCTGGCTGCACTTCTTCCAAAATGGATCTGTTGGTTCTTTTGGCAGCCCATGGCACTTTCAATATTCTCCTACAACACCATAACTCAAAAGCATCAATTCTTCTACGGACTCCCTTCTTCACTGCCCAGCTATCGCATGCATATGAGGTTATTGAAAACATTTGTTGTTGTTGTTGTCAAGTGCCGTCAAGTCGATTCGGATCCATAGTGACTCAGTATAGGGTTTCCAAGGAGCAGCTGGTAAGCTTGAACGGCCAACCTTGCAGTTCAAACTGCTTTGCATTCTGGCACATTAACCCATAGTGCCACACATAGTTGACTCTAAAATCCAGATATTTGAAATAATGCCCCAGGAAATTCCTTGTATGCTACAGTGTTTAATGAATTTAAATCCAGATTTGCCATTAAACAAACACATAATACTCAGGTACTTATTCTTCAGTTTCTAATACTGCAAATATTGTTGTGTGCTGTTGAGTCAGTTCCGATTCATAGCTATCCTGTATAGGGTTTCCAAGGAGTGCCTGGTGAGCCTAAACCATCAACCTTTAGGTTCAATTCAACTTTGCAGTCCAACACATTAACCTGCAGTGCCACACCAGGCCTCCAATATCTATAAAGAGTACAGTGTAAAGGAGTTTGTTTTTGACTCATGATATTTGCTTATCCCTAAGATAATGAAGGCCTGCATGCTAATACCTTCTCTATTTTGATAGTATAATGTGAACCTGATTATCAAGTTGCATTCATACTTTTTTGAAAATCTAAATCTAATCACACTAATCTAAGTTTGAACTGTTACTTTTTCATCACAGTATAATGAAGTCAAAGTAATTGAGAAAGGTTGGCTATGTTGCTCAGTATTGCTACGTAAACACTTAATAATACAAGCATTAGGTGTATATACAAATAAAAAACATCTCCATTTGGGCAAATGACAGAAAAACATAATTTCTGCCTTCCAAAAGAAATTGTAATGCTTCCAAAGTTATTAAGACCAGCTTGGTATTCATTTTTCTCTTATAACCTCAAAACTTGTCATTTCTCACCAAGTAATTCCTGACTAGCATGGATTTGGGAGAATCAATTCTATTCCTAACTTTATAAACTCAATAATTTAAATCACAACTTCTCTCATTGCTGCTTATCCTCAGAATTTACATTCAATATAAGCTAAAGAGCCTCAGTAGCAAACTGTATTGTGAACTGCCTGCTACCAGTTGCTCCATGTGATAAAGATGAGGTTTTCTATTCCTGTAAAGATTTACAGCCTTGGAAACCCTACACAGGGTTGTTATGAGTTGCAAAACCAACTTGGTGGCACACAATCACCACTACCACCTACATTGTTGTTGCTGTTAAGTGCCATCAAGTTGGTTCCAAGTCATTGCAACTCTGTGTAGGGTTTCCAAGGAGTGGCTGGTGAGTTTGAACTGCAGAACTTATGGTTCAATTGACCTTGTGGTCAAGTGCTTTATCCCACAGTACCACACCAGGACTCCACCACCACTCTTAGCAAGTAATTACAAGAGGTTTAGTGATTGAAGCACATA
>NW_006408766.1:2054123-2072367 GCF_000296735.1 Chrysochloris asiatica
ATAATATAATGTATAGAAAGAAATGAAGCAGGGGCCAAAACAAACTTTTCTGGGAATGAATTGTAAATTTACATCAGTTGGTAATGGTAGACTTTATTGAGCTTTCCGTATCTGAACCAATATAAGCTTTCTTTGTTGGCATCATGTTTAAGCACTAGGCTACTAACTGTTGGAGGACAGTGTGGCAATCTGTTTCTGTAAAGATTACATAGGATGTTAGAAAACTTGCAGTACTGTTCTACTTTATGAGTCAGAATACTCTAGATAGCAACTGTTTTATTTAATTATTAATTTTTAGCTTTCCTTCTCCTACCTTTCAAATATTTCTTTCATAGATCTGTTCCTTTAATATCAAACTTTTCATATTTTTTTATGTCAGTAAATTCCTTACTTCATTAATTTTTTAAAAGTTACTGTTTTTGTTTTCTTTGCTTTTTTCAAAGCTCAACTTTTATGAAAAACATACTGCCTGTCCCATTAATGTATTCTCATGCTTTTTACTTGTTTTGCTCTCACATGAAAAATGCCTAAACTCTGATGTAATCCAAGTCATTCACTATTTTTTAGGCCTTCAATGAGATGTCTGCATTAATGGGCTCAAACATAGGATCAGTTTGAGGATAGCACAAGACAAGGCAGTGTTTCCACAAAGGTTAGCTGTTAGCTTGAACCCAGTCATCAACATTTAACAACATTCAACTGAAAAGGCTGGAGAGAAGCTACACACACACACACACACACACACACACACACACCTACAAACACATAACGGTTCATGACCATAGCCACAAGAGAGCTTTTCATTTTGCTTCACAAGTACACTGAGTTTCTTCTATCCCATATGTGTCTACCTGTTTAGACAAAATAAAATAAAATAAAATTCTAATGAAAAAATGAAGAAAATGGAAAAAGGCTGCTTGATGCTGGTGCATTTCATACATTTCTCAAATTTGTAATTCCTCTTTAAAATTACAATTTCACTGAGTGTACCCATTCAGCTCACTCCATGTATTCTAATTTATTGATTCCTCACTAAAATGATAGATTTGGTCTGTATTAATGATGAGCACTATTTCATTATATTCAAAGGAGATGAGAATTATTATTATCTTAAGAATACCAAAATTTAAAGAAAGTTTTCTATTCAGAAACAGCAATTTAGGAAATCCTAGCATGGCATTATAGGATAAATACTAGGATGCACTAGAATTGCAAGGTCAGCAATTCAAACCCACCAGCTGCTCCTTGGAAATTCTATACATGGTCACTATTAGTCATAGCTGACTTGATGGCCCTTAACAACAACAACAACAGCGACAGTAACATATGTGTATATGTTCAATAACTAGATGAAATATTGTTATTTTTTAATAATTATATTAGCTTTTTATTTTGAATTTGCACACCTACTCCTTACTTGTTTTCTATCTCTTAATCTCATATATCATATTTCCAACAATAGTAAAAAAAAACAAAAAAACAAAAAAAAGAACCTACTCAGATCACCTTAAAGCCAGATAAAGTCCCACCAATTTTGAGTGAGAGCTTATCTTTATCCTGTTTCCAAGTCTTTGGACACATATAGGATAACCAGCATTCATTTCACTACAGATCCTGAGATCTATTATTTGGGAACTTTGAGGTACGGGGGCCAGTAAATTATTTTGGACAGCAAGAACTCTACAAGGGCAGAAGTAAGGATGGTTACATGCCGAGTGCAAATTTTGAACCAATCTATACTTCATGTGATTTGATAATGCAAAAGCTGAACTCCTCACCCAAATTTTGGAAGTCACAGTGGTAAGGCAAGTTACCTGACATGGGAAACTGTAGAGGAAGGACCAAACCCATAGGGTTTCCTCCAAAATTACTTCTGGATCCTTCAGAACATTTTGATGACTAAAGTTCACATAATGCCAATGTTCACATAATAACCTGGTATGTGGAATTTATCCATGTTGGTAAGTAAGTAGTAGCTATACATAAAATTAAAATTAATTTCTGTACCTTCCTGGCACTGTTAATTTAATCATTTTGTTAGTAGAAAGTCATATTTTAAAATTTGAGATTGCAAAATTAAAAATGACAACATCTACTCATATAATTTATTTACATTTCAAAAGTAGCTTCTTATATAATTAATATACCTTCATCTTCTCGATGTTATCTTACAATTGAAATAAGAATCCAGAAGGCAGGGCTGTTCTTCTCATTTATAACTATGACAATATTCAATTGAAAGTACCTGAACAATCTTTAATCTCCTTGTTAGGGAAGAGACAGTAAATCAGAACAGAATGCTAGCTATGTAATTTTGATAGATTGAGTAGGATTAATTCTTAGTCTAGGAAACACTGCATGTTTGCACATTTAGCAGAACATTTGAGCTATAAAAAAGTTTTATTTAATATATCATTTACTGAACTTCTCAAATCTAAAAGTTTTTATCTAAATCACTAGACTACCGGTAATAGTGGAGTAAGAAGAAGAAATTGGAAATGGATCATATAGCAAATTAATAACATGCAATTATATAAAATAAATTTTGCTCTTGTTGTTAAGTGTCATTGAGTCAGTCCTGACTCAGAACAAGCCTGTGTAGAATTTTCAAGGAGTTTCTGGTGAGTTTGAACGGCTTACTTTGCGGTTCAAACTGTTCTTGCAGTTCAGTGTTTCTGTAGTGCCAGACCTGTAGTCTTCAATAAGTTTTAGTCTTATGTATGTATTGTCATGCAGAGAATGAAAGATTAAGATTCTATAGCTTCTATGCCAATTATTCACTCAACTTTTGCTCAATACAGCTCTGTGCAGAGGACAGACAATTTAACTATGCAACAGGTTGGCCCATATTTATGAAGAAGAATGCAAAAGACATACTTTAACTGGACTGTCAGTTGGCATTGCAGAAAGAAAGAACATATTTGGTCCACAATGTAAAATAGGATTTGAGAAAGAGCCTAATATGAAGGCAATATTGGGAGAATAGTTCTTAGTATTTCTAAGCAAAACCATGCAAATTGTGAAAATTACTTCTGTGTGCATTATTTATAAACCTTGGAGTAAGCTTGGGCTGTGATAATCATCAAAAGGAATTAAGTATGTCTCCACTTTTGCTCGTCTTTGTGGATTTTTCAGATTTCTTCAGCTTTTCTGTAGCTAATTACCACTCTACAATTTGGTTCCAATAAAGCAATTGTTGTTGTGAAGTGCTGTTGAGTCGGTTCCGAACCATAGCGACCCTGTATAGGGTTTTTGAGAAGCAGATGGTGAGCTTGAACTGTTGACCTTGCAGTTCAAATGACTTTGCAGTCTGGTGCATTAACCAGGATTCCAGTAAAGCAGTAGATTGTACAAAATAAAACATAGACTCTGACACTGAACTGCTTACTAAAGTTTTCTAGTTCTGTTGCTTTGGACAAATTCATTAAATTATCTATGCCTCAATTTATCCATTTGTGACATGGAATTTTTAAGGATGCACAATTTACAGAATTGTGGTTGTTGTTAGGTGCCATCTAGTGAGAACCAACTCATAGAGAACCTATGCTCAGCAGAATGAAACAATGTCCAATCCTGTACCAACCTTACTACTGTTGCCACACCTGGGTCCATCAATGCCGCCACCTGGCCAATCCATCTCGTTGGGGGTCTTCCTCTTTTTCTCTGACCCTCCATCTTACCAAGCATGATATCCTTCTCTAATGACTTTTCCCTCCTGACAATATGTCCAAAGTATGAGAGACGAAGTTTGGCCATCTTGGACTCTAAGGAGCACTCTGGCTGCACTTCTTCCAAAACAGATCTATTGGTTCTTTTGGCAGCCCATGGCACTTTTAATATTCTCCTCCAACACCATAATTCAAATGCATCAATTCTTCTATGATCTTCCTTATTCACTGTCCAGGTTTCGCATCCATATGAGGTTGTTGAAAATACCATGGCTTGGGTCAGGTGCATCTTAGTCCTCAAGTTGATCTCTTTGCTCTTCAATACTTTAAAAAAAAAGTTCCTCTGCAGCATATTTGCCTAATGCAATATGTCATTTGATCTCTTGACTGCTGCTTCTGTGAGTGTTGAAAGTTGATCCAAGAAGAATGAAGTCCTTGACAACTTCAATCTTTTCTCCATTGATAAGAATGTTGTTTATTGGACCAGTGGTGAGGATTTTTGTTTCCTGACATTGAGATATAATCCATACTGAATGCTGTGATCTTTGATCTTCATCAGTAAATGTTTTAAGTCCTCTTCACTTTCAGCAGGAAAGGTTGTATCATCTGCATATTGTAGGTTGTTAATGAGCCTTCCTCCAATCCTGATGCCACGTTTTTCTTCATAGAACCCAGCTTTTCATATTATTTGCTCAGCATACAGGTTGAATAAGTATAGTGAAAGAATACAACCTTGTCACACATCTTTCCTAATTTTAAAACATTCAGTGTTCCCATGTTCTGTTCGAACAACTGCATCTTAGTCTAGGTACAGATTCCTCAGAAGTACAATTAAGTGTTCTGGAATACTCATACTTCACAATGTTGTCCATAGCTTGTCATGATCCACACAATCCAAAGCCTTTGCGTAGTCAATAAAGCACAGGTAAACATCTTTCTTATACATTGGAATTATTCATTATAATTATATAGAGGATCAAATGAACATTTACTTGAAAATCACCAGTAATCTCTCCTGGTGCGTAGTGAGCACTTACTTTGTTTCCCCCTCCACTTCCCTTCCTCCCCACCAATGACAACTTAACAATAATGGATTCTTTTTTCATGGCTAACTGTCATCTAGACAGAAAAAACAATGTTTTTTCAAATAAACTGTGTAGGTACTGGCCCTCACAACCAATCCGTGATTTATGTTACGTTCAGGCATGAGCACCATTCTGTGGTTGTTCTTAAGTGCAGTCAAGTTTGTTCTGACTTGTAGTGACCCTGTATAGGGTTTCTGAGGAGCAGCTGGTGAATTTAAACTACCAACTTTTTATTTGGGGTCCAGTGCATTATCCTACAGTGCCACACCAGTACTCCTAAGAAATATTATAGTGGTTCTTAACCTGTAACTCTATCAGAATGTAGTCTGAAACTGTGCCCCATGAGCCCAGAAAACACAAAGCATGTGAGTTAGATTTAAGATGCTGGTGATGAAAAACTGAGGAGAAATTATGTTACATTCATCATTAAAAAGACTGTATCAAAATCTATCTTAAAGTACAACACTGTGATAAGATAAAATCCATACACCTACAAGGAAAGCCAGTTTATAAATTTATTCAAATTTATACATAAACAAATAAAGCTAGTGATGATGAAACTGAAGACATCTGACCACTCCTTCACTCTGAAATTTAACAAACATACAATACAGTTATATTGATAATTGCTTGCTGTTGGAATACAAAGTTTGGACACAAAGAGGAAAGATCAGAATTTGGAAAAATATGGCCTTGGTAATAGAAAAAAATGTTGGAGATTGCAAGTTAGAACTTTGAAGCCCAATAGCATCTTCATTGCAAATACCTTTTTTAAACAACATAAAGGATGGTTATACATTTGGACTGAATCAGATGGAATACACAGAAATCAAATTGCCAATATCAGAGGAAAAAGATAGTGAAAAAGCTCCACATCATCAACCAAAATAAGATCAGGGGCAGACTTTGGAACAGACCATCAATTGCTCATAAATATGTAAGTTCAAGCTGAAGCTGAAGAAAATAAAAACAAATCCACTAAAGCAAAGTGTGGCCTGTATTTAAAGATCATTTCAAGAACAGTTTTGAAGAATAAGACACAAAAGACTGAAGACCAGAAGATTTGTGGGATGATGTCAATAACATCATACAGGAATAAAACAAAATGTTATTGAGTAAACAATAAAAAGGGAAAGACCAAAATGGATGTGAGAAGAGACTCTGAGTTGATAAAGCATATGGAAGAAATGAGGAAGTAAAAGATCTGAATACAAAATTTCAAAGAGCAACTCATAAAGACAAAGTCAAATATGATAATAAGATTTGCAAATATCTGCAGTTACATAACCAAAAAGAATGAACATACTTAACATTTCTTGAGTTGAGGGAACTGAAGAAAAAATCTCAAGCCTTGGCTTGCAATATTCAAGGATTATATGGGCAAAATATTGAATGATGTAGAAGGTATCCAAAGAAGATGGAAGAGATAGTCAGTGTACCAAAAATAAATAGTCAGTTTTCAACCATTTGAAGAAGTAGCATATGATCAAAGACCAATGATACTTAAGGAAGAAGTCCAAGGTGCACTGAAGGCATTTGAAAAGAATAAGGAGCTTTTTGAATTATTGGAATGCAAATTGAAATATTTCAACAACTGATGTGGCACTGGAAGCACTAACTGGAGGCACTAGGCCAAAAATTTGGAAGACAACTATCTGACCAACTAACTGGAAGAGATCCATATTTGTTCCCATTCCAAATAGAGGTGACTCAAGATAATGTGGAAATCTTTGAAGAGTATCATTAATGTTACATGCAAGGAAAATTTTGCCAAAGACACTGAAAAAACGACTGTAACAATAAATTGTCGGGAAGCTGCCAGAAATTCAGGCTGCAGTCAGAAAGCTTGGAATGGAGAATATCATTGTTGATGTTAGATAGATCTTGGCTGAAAACAGAGAATACCAGAAATATTACTACCTGTGCATTATTAGCTTCTCAAAGGCTTTTGATTGTGTGGATCATTACAAACTACAGACAAACTTGTGGGAAATGAATATTCTATAAACTTAATTGTGCTCATCAGCATCCTGTACATAGACAAAGAGGCATTTGTTTGAACAGAACAAGGAAACACTGAATGGTGCAAAATTAGGGAAGGTATGCATCCAGGTTGTATTTTTTCAGTATACATGCTGAGCACATAATCCGAGAAGCTGGATTATATGAAGAACAATGTGGCATCAGCATGAGAGGAAGACTCATTAAAAGCCTGCTATAAGCAGATGATACAACTTTGATTGCTAAAAGTGAAGAGTACTTAAAATAATTAACTGATGAATATCAAAGACCACTGCCTTCAGTATGGATTGCACCTCAATGTAAAGAAAACAAATATCCTCACCACTGGACCAATAAACAACATTTTAATTAATGGAGAAAAGATTGAAATTGTCAAAGACTTCATTTTACTCTGATCTGCCATCAATACTCATGGAAGCAGCAGTCAAGAAATCAAATGTAGTATTGCATTAGGCAAATTTGCTTTTTTAAAGTGCTGAAGAGCAAAGATGGCAGCTTGAGGACTAAAGTGCACCTAACCCAAGCCATGGTATTTTCAATAATCTCATATGCATGAGAAAGTTGAATAGTGAATAAGGAAGACCATAGAAGATTTGATGCATTTGAACTTTGGTTTTGGAAGAGAAGATTGAAAGTACATGCACTGTCAAAAGAACAAAAAAATCTGTGTTGTAAGAAGAGCCACAGTGCTCCTTGGAAGCCAGGATGACCAGACTTGGTCTCTCATACTTTGGACATGTCAGGAGGGACCAGTCACTGGAGAAGGATATCATGTTTGGTAAAGTTCAGGGTTGGAGAAAAAGAAGAGGACACCAGCAAGATGGATTGGCACAGTGGCAACATCAATGGGCTCATGTATAGCAGTGATTGTTAGGTTGGCCCAGTACTCAGCAATGTTTTGTTCTGTTGTGCAATGGATATGGATCTCTTTGATTCAGTAACTACTCAATGGTACATAACAACAACAAGATAATTATATGCTCTAGAAGTGAAACATTTTTTAACTATATATATATATAAACTAGAACTCAGTGATCCAGTTAGTTAGGCTTATGAGAAACAACTATTATATTTTCATCAGTCTCAAAATCATTTGCAATTTTTAGGTGCACTAAAACATGAGGCTCAAGAATTGACTTGTAATACTGAAGAATGCTATAGGCAAAATATTGAATAATGCAGAAAGCATCTAAAGAAGATGGTAGGTAAATACAGAGTCACTGACCAAAAAGAAGTGGTGGATAGGATCAGTACCTGATAGTAGTAAAAGTACTGAAGGAAGAAGAATAAGCTGCACTGAAGGAATTGGCAAGAAACAAGGCTGTAGGAATTGATGGAACACAAATTGAAAACTTTCTACTCACTGGAAGCACTCACTCATTTATGCCAAGGAATTTGGAAGACTCATTTAGCCAACTGACATGAAGAGATCCATATTTGTGCCCATTCCAAAGAAAAGTGACCTAATGGAAGGTAGAAATTATCAAACAATATCATTAATATTACATGAAAGTAAAACATTTTGAAGATAAATAAAAACTTGCTGCAGCAAAACATTTAATAGGAAACTGTATGAAATTCAAGCTGAATTTAAAAGAGGAGATGGAACCAGGGACATCATTGCTGATGTCAGATGGAACTTGACTGAAAGCAGAGAATACCAGAAAGAAGTTTGCTTGTGCTGTATTGACTATTCAAAGCCACTCGACTCTGTAAATCCTGACAGCTATTGATTACATTGCAAAGAATGAGTGTTCCAGCACACTTGATTGTACTTATGAGGAATCTGAATGTAGAACAAGAGGTAGTCATTTAAACAGAACAAGGGGTTTTCATATGATTTTAAATTAGAAAAGGCGTGTGCCAGGGTTGTATTTTTTCACCATTCTCATTCAGTCTTTTTTCTGAGAAAGCAATCTAGGAAGTTGGATTCTATGAAAAGTGTGGTATCAGGATTTGAGGAAGAATCATTAACAACCTGCAATATGATGATGATTCAAAATATTTACTGAAGAAGAAGAAAGACTTTAACCTTCCATATGGATTGTATCTCAGTTTAAATAAAGCAAAACTCCTTACAACTGGACTAATAAATAACATCATGGTATATGGCCCAAAGATTCAAGCTCTCAAAGACTTAATTTTCCTTGGATCCACAATCTACACTCATGGAAGCAGCATTCAAGATATTGAAGGATATATTATATTAGGCAAATCTGCTTCACAAGAGCTCTGTATAGTCTTCAATAGTAAACTATCAGTTTGAGGACTAAGATGCATCTGATCCAAGCCATGGTATTTTCAATCATGTCATGAGCACATGAATGTTGAACAAGGAATAAGGACCACTGTAGAAGATTTGATGCATTTGAATTATGGTGTCAAATTGAACTATTAAACTTTAAAGAGGCTTTTATTTAAGATAAAAAGAAGTCTCACTTTTTTTTCCATTTCATACAGATTTCTTAACTGTTTTTATCATGTAGCAAACATAGATATGCTATTAACATGCCAACTCACCATTTTCTGTATTTTCAATTTTGTGACAGTCTCCATTGCTCAAGGTATACACCCATTACCACTTTCTTTGACTGACTTATTCAACTATCATTAACATAAACTCAATGCCCCCTAAGCTTTACTGTGTTTTGTTTTTTTTGCAATCTTACTCCTTAAAATAATTAATAAATAGGTAGTTCCATGATTTTTGTAAACTTATCAAAAAACATATGCTTTTAGAGAATCAATTGACTTTTAAAAATCTCCCTTCTCTTCTGAACATTTTTCTAATTTTATTGCTGCTGTGTAAAATCTGTTCTTTTGTTTATAACTCTTGATTTCAAGAGTACACATACAACCATATATACAGTTCCCTGGGGAACATCTCAGAAGAAGTGTGATGCAAGAGGTGGATCTATAGATCCAGCAGCTGGTGCTATCAATCAATTATGTGAAGACCTAGTGGTAAATTTTTGTGACCAGCACAAATTGATTGTTCCATGTTTTCTTAGTCAGTATAACCTTCTCTGATAATATAGCCTTATTATAGGTTCTCCTCTGCTGCATAATATAGTGCCTCAGAATGTTTTACTTAATCCAAGGTTATAAAAGTCTGTCACTGAGAAAGCTTATTAAAGTAGCCGTCATGCCAGCTACAAAATCTATGCCTATTCATCTGTTCATAAAACATATCTATAGACCATGGATCCTTGCAGAGTTGTTTCTAAATCATTTTAAAAGTGGAACATGAAATAAGCCTTAGAAATTCCAAGGCAAACAGTTTGTTTATCCTCTTTCTTTTACTTTACTCATCTTAAATATTTCAGATGGGAAACTATGTGTTGATTGATACAGCTGTGATTTTGAAACTTAAAGAGACTTTAGTTGTTTTATAAATCTAATATCACATTAGCAACATATCATTCTTGCTTCATATTGTCTTTCTTTTTAGGGTCTGTTGTTACCTTATGTTATTAAATAGTATTGTTATTAAGTGATGTCAAGTTGGTTCTGACTCATCATGACCACGCATAGCATTCCCAAGGAGAGGCTTATGGCTTGAAACCGTCATTGCAGTCCAGTGCTCATCCTATTTTGCCACACCAATTGTACTCCAATTTTTGTCTATAAAATTAAGAAGAGAAATAAAAGATCACTTGAAGAAAAACATCTGAGAGAAATATGGCACACCTGATAACAAATTAGTGGGAAATTTTTCGCACATCTACCTGAGAATTATATCTTCCCTGTTCTGCATCATATTATGTAATGCCAGTAGGTTATTGAGCCAAAACACCTGGATTCAGATGTTGATTCCACAATAGCCCAGTTCAGTGATCATAAGTAGGATAAGCTTTATTCCTTAGAAATCATATTTGTAAAATAGATAGAATGATATCAACTAATGAACTTAGCCTACATAAAGTAGTATGTACATTCCTAACACTGCTTTAATTATAATAATTGAATATTTTTAATAGATAAAAATCCTTCTAATGGATCACACAGCAAATGTGATGTTTATATCATGGTAAAACAATAGTTCATAGCATTAACATATTGAAAATGATGAATACTGAGGCAGTCTAAGTAGTCCCGGTGTGGTGCTGCAAGATAATGCACTAGACTGCAAGGTCAGTTTGACCCACAAGGTAGACTGTTCAAACTCACCAGCCACTCCTTTGAAACCCTATACAGCTTCACAATGGGTCTGAACGGACCCCATAGCACTTAACAACAGGCAGCCTGAACTTGCATATGAACAACTGATGGACGATTTCACACTCTGCCACTGACAGGGTTTATCAATGCCCCTGGATTACAGGTTTGATCAATTTTGGATTGAAGAAGTATAAATGTTATTTTTGATGATGAATACACCACAATTCATCCTCAAACATCCATTAATAATTTGAAAATTGTTGTTGTTGTTAAGTGCCTTGGAGTTAGTTCCCACTCATAGTGGCCCTGTGTAGGATTACGAAGGAGCAGCTGGTGAGCTTGAACCACTGAACTTGTGGTCCCAACCAACCTTGCAACCTGGCATATTAACCCATAGCACCACACCAGTACTTCAATTTGAACATAGAATGTATGAAGTATGAATATAGGACAATTAGAAATTGTCAAAGATGAAATGAAATACATAAAGATTGATATCCCAAGTATGTTGTTGCTGCTGTGAAGTGCCATTAAGTTGGTTTGACTCAGAATGACTCTGTACACGTGAGTTGAAATAGATAGGTATTAGCCATTTCAAGTCAGATAATTGTATGTTTTACTTTGCTAGAAACCAAAAATTGAAGAGGAATGGATGTACATTCATTATCCATAAAACATTTTATAATCTATCTTGAAGTACAGGATGTCTGTGATTGGTTAATATCCTTCACCTACAAGGAAGACCAGCTTTTACCACTAATATTCAAATTTATGCAACAAGCATTATAGCCAGTGATTGTGGAAGTGAAGAAGTCTACAAAATTCTTCAGTCTAAAATTGAGCAAACATATAATCAAGATGCATTGATAATTACTGGTGGTGACTGGAATATAATGGTTGGGAACAAAAAGAAAGGATCAATAATTGGAAAAGGTGGCTTTAGTTATTGATAGAAATAATGCTGTAGATGCCATGACAGAATTTTGAAACACCAACAACTTATTCATCTCAATATCTTTCTTAAACAACATAAAAGGTGACTATAGGCAAATCTGTTTCACAAGACCTTTTTAAAGTGTTGAACAAAGATGTCAGCTTGAGGAATAAGGTGCGCCTGATCCAAGCCATGGTATTTGCAATAACCTCATATGCATGCGAAAGCTGGACAGTGAATAAGGAAGACTATAGAAGAATTGATGCTTTTGAGTTGCGGTGTTAGAGAATATTGAAAGTGTCATTTGCTGCCAAAAGAACCAACAGATCTGTGTTGGAAGAATTGCAGCCGGAGTGTTTCTTGGAGGCCAGGATGGCTAAACTTTGTCTCTCATACTTTGGACATATTATCAGGAGGAACCAGTCACTAGAGAAGGTAAGGTGGAGGGTCAGAGAAAAAGATGAAGACCCCTGGCAAGATGGATCAGCAAAGTGACAGCATCAATGGGCTCAAATGTGGTAACACTTGTGAGGTTGGCCCCTGATGGGGCAATGTTTCATTCTGTTTTGTATAGGGTTGTTATGAGTAGGTACTGACTCAATGGCACTTAACAACAACAACATAGCCTCCTGGTTCTTGGCTCCTGCTCCACCATGGCTCCCAAGGGCGGCTTTAAGGAGCAATCCAAGAAAGTTTTGCTCTTGCAGAATTTCAGCCGCAACCTTTCCTCCAAGTCCTCTGTGCTTTTCTTGGGGAATGCCTTCATCATTTCTGCCATCCCCATCTGGCTATACTAGTGAATATGGCATATGATTCTTATTCAGTCCGCAGTTCTACGTAATATGATGACCCTAGTAAGCACTTACTTGATAGCCTTTGTATACAAGAATGTAAAATTACTTCTCAAGCAAAGTAGCACTTATTTGCTGTTTCCAAAAAGTGACTCAGAAACTTTCTGAAGCTGACAATAATAGAAAGATGTCACAGAAGGAGAAAGATGAAAGACGGTAGGACTGTACATTGTGATAATACGACTGCACATCATTGTGACAATACAGCATGTCAGGACAGAAAATGCACATTCCAAAGTGATGGGCAGTGTTTTGTTTTGTTCAAAAATGAATCTGGGGTTCTGAATTTTTCCTTAACAAGAAATTCTCGCTGGAACTACATTTTGTCCATCAGTACTTCATTAGGACTCATTGCCCTTCTGTCAACTGTTTCCAAATAGACCCTGGCAGCTCCCCTGGACTTCGTATCTATGAGTGGCCTGTGGCATATGGAAAAGCAAGAGGCTAGTCAGGGTGGGAGACACAGATGTTTTGTAGCCCAGAATTTGAGAGTTTAAAACAAAACATAACATCATTCAATATTTGTGTATTGGCCAATTTTGACAGGTTGTTGACATTAAATGATTTGAAAGGAAAAAGAAAAAAAAAGAGGTGACTATACACACGAACCTCACCAGAAGGAACACACAAGAGTCAAAATGAATGCATGTGCAGGAAAAGATGGTGGAAAAGCTCAATATTATCACCTAAAGCAAGATCAGTCACAACCGTCTAATATATTATCAATTGCTCATCTGCAAGTTCAAGCTAAAGCTGAAGAAAAACTTAAAAACACAAGATTCAAATTATTAACTTCAATATACCACACCAGAATTTAGAGACCATATTAATAACAGATTTGATGTATTTGACACTAATTATCTAAATCAGAAGAATTATGGGTTGACATAAAAAATATCATACAGTAACAAAGCAAAAGGTCACTAAAAAAACAGGAAAGAAAGAAAAGGCCAAAATGGACAATAAGAGAGACTCTGAAACCCATTCTTGAACTTAGAGAAGGTAAAAAGGATGGTAGACATGAGAAGATAAAGAGATGAATGAAAAATTTCAAAAGGTAGCTCAAGTACACAAAGTAAAATACTATAAAAAATCACAAAGATCTGGAGTTAAAATATCAAAGTGGAAGAACACAGTGAACATTTTTCATGCTCAAAGAACTAAGCAATAAATCAAGTCTCAAATTGCAATATTGAAAGATTTTATAGACAAAATTTTGAATGATGCAAAAAGCATCAAAAGAAGATGGACTATGTTTACACAGAGTCACTATACCAAAAATAAATGGCCAATGTTGAACCATATGATTAAGAAGCATATGGTATTGAAGGAAGAAGTACATGGTATACTGAAGACATCAGAAAAAATAAGTCTTCAAGAAATGACAAAATATAAATTGAATTGTTACAACTAACTGATGCAGCCTTGGAGGCAAACACTCATTTATGCCTACATTTTTAGAAGAAAACCCAATTGGAAAAGATCCATATTTGTGCCTTTTCCAAACAGAGGTGATTTACAACAATGTGAAAGTCATTGAACAATCTCATGAATATCACATGCAAGTAAAATTCTGCTGAACATACTTGAAAAATAGTTGCAACAGTACATTGACAGAGAACTGCCAGAACTAAAATCAAATTCAGAAGATAACATGGAACTAGGGATAGCGTTACTGACATTAGTTGAATCTTGGTTGAAAGCAAGAATACCAGAAAGATGTTTACTTGTGCTTTATTTTGTTATACAAAGGCTTTCAATTGTGTAAATCAAACTCCCCAGCCTCTCCCAGAAGCCCTACACATGATCACTATGAGTCGGAACCTACTTGATGGCATTTAACAGCAACAATAATCTAGGTATTTGAATAATGGTGTTTGTGAAGAATACTCAAAGTACTGTGGTATGCCAGAATAACATACAAATCTATCATAGCAGAATTACAGCCAGAATGCCTGTTAGAAGAGAAGATGGCAAGACTTAATCTCTAATTCTTTGGGTGTATTTTCAGGAAAGATCAGTCTCTGGAGAAGGACATCATACTTGGTAAAATGGAAGAAAAAATGAGGAAAACCCTCCCTCCCTGCCCATACCACAACAAAATGGAATGACACAGTGGCAGCACCTGGGGGTTTAAAAGTGGTCCAGGATTGGGCAATATTTCATTTTGTTGTTCATAAGATCGCTATCAGTAGGAACTGACTGGATGAGACACGCAGCAATAGCATGCATGTTAGATTCTGGATGGTAACGCCCCTAGTACATTAAATACCACCAGGGTCACAGATGGTAGATAGGTTTCAGATGAATTTCCAGACTAAGATGAGGAAGAAAAAGAGATGGACTGCTTCTAAATATTCAGTCACTGAAAACCTTATGAATAACAGTGGAATCATCAGCATATTAAGTATTCATACAAGATAATTACTACCAGAATATTGTTAGATATAATGTTGGAAGATAAGCCAGACAAGTTGGAAGGTGCTCAAAATATGATCCTCAAAGTAGAGTTGACCATGATGATGTGAATGGAGTAAAGACTTCAAGACTTTCATTTGCTGATGTGTTGTTGTTGTTGTTAAGTGCCATCGAGTCGGTTCCGACCCATAGCGACCCTGTACAGGGTTTCCGAGGGTGTAAATCCTTACGGGAGTAGAAAGCCTCATCTTTCTCCCGCGGAGCGGCTGGTAGTTTCGAACCGCTGACCTTAAGGTTCGCAGCCCGATTCGTAACCACTACGCTACCAGAGCTCCTTGTGACACAACTCAAAATAAAGAAAAGCAGCTGCAAATACTCATTAATAATCAGAAAATTGGATGTATGAAATATGAATCTAGGAAAATTGAAAATTATAAACATAAAGTAGAACACGTAGACATCTATATCCTAGGCATTATAGTAAGCTGAAGTTGACAAGTACTGGCCATTCTGAATCACCAATCACATGGTTTACTACGCTGGGAAACACAAACTGAAGAGGAATGGCATTGCATTCATTACCAAAAAGAAGATTTCAAGATCTGTCTTGTAGTACAACGGTGTCTGTGATAGGATAGTATCCACATGTCTACAAGGAAGACCAAGTAATATAACTATTACTCAAATTTACACACCAACCACTAAAACCAGTGATGATGAAATTGAAGAATTCTACCAGTTTCTTCTGTCTGAAACTGATAAAACATGCAATCAAGATGATTGATAATTACTGGTGACTGGAATGCAAGTGATGGAAGCAAAGGGGAAGGATCAGTAATGGGACAATATAGCTTTGATTATAGAAACATTGCTGGGGATCACATGATGGAATTTATCATGGTCAATGAGTTCTTCATTGCAAATACCTTTTTAAAACAACATAAAAGAAGATTATATACACAGATCTCAGCATATAGAATCCACAGAAATCCACTTGACCACATCTGTGGAAAGAGATGGTGGAAATGTTCTCGATCATCAGTGAAAACAAGGCCAGGGGTAGACAGTGGAACAGTCTGCAAATTCAGGCTGACGCTGAAGAAAATTAAAACAAGTCCCATGAGAGCCAAATTATTACCATAAACATATTCCACCTGAATTCAAAGGCCATCTCAAGAAGAGATTTAATGCATTAGATGGTAAAATCTTAAGACCAGCAGAGTTGTGGGATAACATCAAGAACATCATACAGGAAGAAATAAAAAATTCTTTAAGCAAACAAAAAAATAAGGAAAATACCAAAATAAATGTCAGAAGAGACTCTGAAACTTAGTCACCAACATAGAAATCCTAAAGCAAATCAAAGAAATGAGGAGATAAAAGGGCTGAATAAAACATTTCAATTGTCTTCTCGAGGACACAAAGTCAAATTTAAAATGAAAAGTTCAATGACATGGAGTTAGAAAACCAAAAAGAAATAACACACCTATCATTTCTAAACCTGAGGAACTGAAGAAAAAAATCAAACCTCTACTTGTAATATTGAAGTATTCTATGAGCAAAATATTGAATGAGGCAGAAAACATAAAAAAAGTAGCATATTATCACAAGTCAATGATACGGAAGAAGGAAACCCAAGGTGCATTGAAGGTGTTGGCAAAAAACAATACGCTAGGAATTGATGGAATACAAACTGAAATATTTCAACAAACTGATGTACCACTGGTGGAACTTGTTCATCTATGCCAAGAAATATGGAAGACAGCTAAAAGGCCAACTGACTGGAAGAGATCCTTTTTTTTGTGCCCCATCCAAAGAGAGGTGACCAAACAGAATGCAGATATCATTAGACAATATCATTAATATTGCATGCAAGTAAATTTTTATTAACATTATTAAAAAATGGCTGTAACAGCACATTGACAGAAAAATCCTAGAGGTTCAAGCTGGATTCTCATCAGGATGTGGAGCAAGTGATATAACTGTTGACTTCAGATGGATCTTGGCTGAAAACAGAGAATACCAGAAAGATATTTGCCTGTGCTTTACTAAATATGAAAAGGCTTTTGATTGTGTGGATCACAACTTTGTGGAGAATGAGTATTCCTGAACACTTAATTGTGCTCATGAGGAACCTGTATATAGATGAAGAAGCAGTTATTTGGAAAAAAAAAAAAAGAGAGAGAGAGAAAAAAATACTGAACGGTTTTAAATTAGAAAAAGTGTGTATCAGGATTGCATTATTTCACCATATACATTCAATCTGTATGCTGAGCAGATAGTTTGAGAAGTTGGATAACATAAAGAAAAACATGGCATCAAGATTGCAGGAAGATTCATTAACAACCTGCGATATTCAGACAATACAAGCTTGCTTGCTTAAAGTGAAGACTTAAAATGTTTCTTAATGATGATTGAAGATCACAGCCTTCAGTACAGGTTGCAGTTCAATGTAAAGAAAACAAAAATCCTCACCACTGAACCAATAAATAACATCAAGATAAATGGAGAATGATTGATGTTGTCAAAGACTTCATTTTGCTCAGATCAACCATCAACACTAGTGTAGAAATAAAAATATGTATTGTACCAGGCAAATCTGCTGTGCAAGTCCTCTTTAAAGTTTTTAAGAACAAAGATGACAGTTTGAGGACTAAGGTGTGCCTACACAAACAGTGGTATTTTCAATAACCTCATATGTGTGCGTATGTTGGACAATTAATAAGGAGGACTGCAAAAGAACAAACATATCTATTTTGGAAAAAGTACAGCCAGAATGCTTCTTGGTAGTCAAGATGGCCATACATTTTCTTTCACGCTTTGGACATGTTATTGGGAAGAACCAGTCCCTGGAGAAGGTTATCATGCTTGGTAAAGTGAAAGGTCAGAGAAAAAGAGTAAGACCCCCAACAAGATGGATTGGCACAGTGACAGCATCAAAAGGCTCAAGCAAAGCAATGATTTTGAGGTTGGCCCAGGACCAAGAAGTGTTTCTCTCTGTTGTGCATAGGTTCTGTGAGTTGGTACCAAATAAATGAAACTTAACAACAACAATAAAAATGCTATATTCATATATATTATATTGAACATAATATATATATAATT
>NW_006408766.1:2072469-2081788 GCF_000296735.1 Chrysochloris asiatica
TGTGAGAAAGTGTTGTTATATATATTTATATATTACATCATCAACGTGTCACTATCACATGGAGAAACCTCTTTCTTGTATTCTCTGCTTTCAACTAAGATCTATCTGACATCAGCAATGATTTTGCTCCTATCACTTCCATTTCTATCTCAGGTTTGAATTTCTGGAGGTTTTTTGTTTACGTAGTTTAGAATTTATTAATAATTATGCATTATTTATGAACTTTAGTGAAATATGGGAAATATTGTTTATTATTTTCATTTTATGTTATAATTACACTATAAGTTATGTTACTCCTATTCTTTTTGCTTCAAAGTTGCTTTCAAATAAGAGACTTTTATATCATTAGTTTCCACATGTATTTATGCTAATTTAATAACATTTGGAGTCCTAGTTAGACTGCAGGATAAACCCTGGATTACTAACCAAAAGGTCAGTATTCAAACTCACTGTTCGCTGCTGGGAAACCCTATATAATGCACCTAACAACAACAACATAATAATAATATTACTACTGAAAAATAAGCAAACATGAACAGTTATATCATTCTTAAAAATATTCATTAGTACATTTTAGCAACCTCACACACAAATGGTAACTAATTTTCTACTTTACTATTTTGATTTTACTACACAGTGTTTAAGACATGTCTGCTTCTGTGTTCTATTTCTGCTATTAATAAAATGCTCACTTTTATCATAAAGGCTACTAGAGCCCTCTGCTGTATGTTACAAATATAACAGTAGAATATGCTTGTTTAAAAAGTATTGGAAAATCACAGTGGTAAATGTGCTGATAACCATTCCCTTTATGTCTCAAAATTATGAATTACATGTTGTTGCTGTTTTTAGGTGCCATCGAGCCAGTAGCAACTCATTACGACACTATGCACAACAGAATGAAACACTGCCCAGTTCTAGGCCAACCACACAATTGTTGCCACGCTTGAGACCATTGATGCTGCCACTTTTCCAATCATCTTGCTGGGGATCTTCCTCTTTTTCTCTGACCCTCCAACTTATCAAACATGATATCCTTCTCCAATGACTGGTCCTTCTTGTCAATATGTCCAAGGTATGAGAAATGAAGTTTGGCCATCCTGGCCTCCAAGGAGTACTCTGGCTGCACTTCTTCCAATACAGATCTGTTTGTTCTTTTGGCAACCCATGGTACTTTCAATATTCTCCTCCAACACCATAACTCAAAGGCATTAATTCTTCTACGGTTTTCCTTATTCACTTTCCAGCTTTCACATGCATATAAGGTTATTGAAAATACCATGGCTTGGGTCAGGCACACCTTATTCTTCAAGCTTACATCTTTGCTCATCAACACTGTAAAACGGTCTTGTGTAGCAGATTTGCCTAATGCAATATGTCATTTGATTTCTTTACTGCTGCTTCCATGAGAGTTGATAGTTGATCCAAGAAGAATGAAGTCCTTGACAACTTCAATCTTTTCTCCATTGATAAGAATGCTGTTTATTGGTCCAGTGGTGAGGATTTTTATTTTCTTTACATTGAGATGTAAATGTTTTTTAATCCTCTTCACTTTCAGCGAGCAAGGTTGCATCATCTGCATACTGTAGGTTGTTAATGAGTCTTCCTCTGATCCTGATGCCACGTTTTTCTCCATAGAACCCAGCTTCTCGGATTATTTGCTCAGCATACAGGTTGAATAAGTATGGTGAAAGAATACACCCCTGTCTATGAATGGCATACTTCAAATGTTACTTTTAAAAATTTATCTCCCTTAGTAACTAACTAGATTTGTATATTTTAGGACTGTTCATTGTAAAACAAGGAATGGGGTCCTGGTGTGGCTCTGTAGAATCAACTCAAGACTTCTAATCACAAGTTCAGGGGTACAAGCCCACTGTCACTACTCACAAACCACATATATGTTTACTATGAGTCAGAATAGACCCAATGGAACTTAACACCAGCAACAACAAAGGAGTCACTCTTTTTTCAGATTCCAGTGTAGTTCAATCATGGTCTGTTTTCCCAGTCATCTATACTCATTATTCCTTAGATGCAATTAAGCAATTAAGTTGCTCCATTTTGTGTAGAATATACAATTCATTGCATAATTGGTTCCTTTTGTCTCCCGTCTTTCCTTCCTTCTTTCTTTCCTTTCTACATTCTTTCCTACTTACTTTATTGGTACATAAATTCCTCCTTCTTTTATTGCGCAAGCATAAAAATAAATATTCTGTTGTGTTGTTAAGTGTTATGGAGTCGATTCTGACCCATAACGACCTTGTATAGAGTTTCCTATGAGTTGCTGGTGAACTTGAGGTAAAACGACTTTGCACTCTAACACATTATTCCACAGTGCCACAACACAGGATGTTGTTATTTTTTAAATAAATGTCAATACTTTTCTTCATCCTGATAAAGAGAATTCAGAAAAGTGTCCCTGTAAAATTCCAATTCTATTTATATTTCACCAGTGACATCATTTTTCAAATAGAATTCTTATTTCATCGGAAAGGTAAAAGTGATCAATTCTAGGTACAATTCCTCTGTGAATCATAGATCAGAACATCCGGCAAAAATAGACTCACTGATGAAACTACGCATATTATTTGTGAAACAAATGTGTTTTCACCTTGAGTTGGAGGAGCTAATGTTCATAATATAATTTTTCTATTTTTAATTCTAAAAACTAATGCTTTATGAGGTCAGGGGCTGGGTGAGGGTTACTCACATATACATTTTTAGTGAAATACATAACTTCTGACATATAGTATCTATCATTTGTACAAGTAAATGTTAGTACTTGAATTGGATCTACAACCACTTTAACCTTTCGTTAATTCTTTTCTACACTACACAATATTATAAAGCACACATAAATAATTTTTAAATGTAACTGATTTAAATACATGTATGTATCTATAAAATTAAACCAATAACATTTTTGGAAAATGTATTGCTCCAACAGCAATGATGTAATCTACAAATTTTAACCTGTCAGTAAATTATTTTCATAAAAGCAACATAGTTTAATCCCCCAGAAATATTATTGTGAATTAATTATACAGATTTCCTTTACAATATTTCCATTTTATAATTTATTTCAAAGTACAGCTTATCTCAATTTGGTTATATGCAGCATAATATAACTTTTCATTATTTTATTATCTTCATTAGTTTTTTTTTTAATATTAACAATGATTAGATGAAAAATTGATCAGGGTGATCTGCAGTTCAGAAAATTTAAGGGAATGTTTTAATATTAAAAATGCTAAAAACATTAAAAATCTCTATAACTTTTAGAAATGCTTATTTCATATATGATGTTGTTGTTGTTGTCAGGTGATATGTTGTTGTCATATATGATAGAGACTTGTAATTAAATACTCACACTCAAAGAATTAGGAGCTTTTGACATGCTAGAGTAATAAAAGCAAAACAAAACAAAACACATTATTTCTACAAGCACAGGGATACAACATGACAATTAGCTTCTTCTTTTCAAATTCTGGGTTTGCTGATTATTTGAAAAGCCTGGAGTTCATGGGCTTTGGTTTTGAGTTAACATGGTTCTGATCCACTTTGCCTTTCAAAACTTGATTATTTTAGTATAAAATTACTCCTGTTCAGTGACTCTTTAACTTTGTATATTAGAAAAGAGATTCATACTAAAAGGAGCCCACCAAATATGAACACGAAATATGCAGTTTATGTGAGTGCTGATTGTTGATCCAAGTAGAGTGAAATCCTTGACAACTTCAATATCTTCACTGTATAAAGAGGCTACAGAAACATAATCTGCAATTATTTAGAATTTCACCAAATGCAGCACAGAGAGGTGAAAAGCTAGAATATGTGAAAGGTTAAGACACTAAGAAGTGTACGTGTAAAAACACAATCTGTATGTTTAATAAGAATCAGAAATAATGCTGAGGAAGCAAAAACCTAGTTATTTGAAAAATAAAACATACAAAGACATACATGTGATAACATAGAATTTATGGTTCACATTTTTTTCTTGCATGGGTAATATAAGATTTTCTTAATGAAGATAAATTTTAAATTCACACAATGGGGTAAAATGCAAGAATCAATGACAAAGAAGTAAACTGGTATGGTGGTGGTTATATGCCATAAAGTTGGTTCCAATTCATAACAACCCAGTATAGGCTGTAAATCTTTAAGGGAGCAGAAAGCCTCATTTTTCTCCCACGGAACCGCTGGTAGTTTTGAACTGCTGACCTTAAGATTAGCAGCCTGACTTGTAACCACTACACTATTGTTGTTGTGAAGTGCCGTTGAGTCGATTCCGACCCATAGCGACCCTGTATAGGGTTTCCAAGGAGAGGATGGTGAGCTTGAATCACTGACGTTGCAGTTCAAATGACTTTGCAGTCTGACGCATTAGCCCACATCACCACACCAGGACTCCACTACACTATTAGTCATCCTTAAACTGGTAAGCATGTATGTTTTTGTGTTGTTAAGTGTCATCAAGTTGATTTCGACCCATAGCGACCCTGTATAGGGTTTCCAAGGAGCGGATGGTGAGCTTGAATCACTGACATTGCAGTTCAAATGACTTTGGAGTCTCACACTTTAGCCTACAGTTCCACACCATGTGGATAAATCAAGTATGTATTTTTAAAATAAAAATGAAATCAAGTGCCAGGCCGGAAAGGCGCCTTGGTGGAGGCATGGAAAAACCAGAGAAGGACTTTCCTGGAGCAGCTACAGAATTTTAGATCTAATATAAGGTGAAGGGCATCGGTTTCCGGCATCCACTGGTGGAGAACTCTGACTGTTGAAGGAAAATACAGTGATTTCTGAATCAATTGTGACAGGGGAAGCTCAATTCGGGGCCCATTGCCTGGACTGAGCTCAGAGGGCGGGGCCACAGCCAGGCTGATACAGTGATACAATGCTAAAAACCATGAAGCAGCATCTGAAAAAAGATGTGTAAAGGATTTTACACTTTTCTTTCCTCCTCTCCCCTGTTGTATCCTCTCTGCCCTGCACGGACACCTTCAGGCAGGTGAGAGCATGTCCCCAAATGAGTCCAGCATTGCACCCACAATTTTCCCATGGCACAGTGAGGAAATTCCTAGGAGGAGGCCCTTAGTCCCACATGCTGATTCTTTGGCTGCATCTTATGACGTCTGACTCTGGGACCCAGCCTTAAGGTTGACCTGGGAGGGACCCTATATTCCTAACTTACCTAGCAAGAAAAAGCTGGTCTGGCCATAGAGCCAAACCATATGAACCCCTTATAAAAACCCAACATAAAAGGCAACTGTCAAAACCAGCTACTACATACAAGGACACAGCTATTTTGAGAAATAAACTGTACACACACAGATACGTAACTGACCTTCAGAGATAAAAAAAATAATGGACAATCATTCTTCCATTCATTTATCAGTATTTAATTGCACTCCTCCATGGTGGTGACAAGAGGAGGGGCTTGAGTGAATGGACAACCACACCCATTGCTGGATGTCTCTATTGTGCATGCACACTGACCAGGGCAGCAAAGGCTACTGGTCAGTAGGCTACTGTTTATTTATTTATTTTTTTTTTTGAGGAGTGGGTTTGTCTCCACTTTTATATTGTTTCTGTTTTTGGTCCTTTTGGTGTCATTTTTTCCTGGGGGTGAGAGCAATTGTGCCCATATAACCAAATTAAAAGCATACCCATAATATCCCACCATCTTGACAGGAGCCAATGCCAGCTGCTAGACATTGCACATGAAAATGGAAGCCTGTCTCCAGATCACAAACACTAAGAGACATTTTGTAAGCTTAACAACACTAACATACATTCATTTAATCATTGAAAATGCACCAAACTACTGAAAATGTTCAAGAGAAAACAACAAAAGATCACAGCACATGTCCCAAACTGAATAACTGAGACAAATGAGCTGGAGGCAGACACATACTTTTCAGTAGAAGAGTAGGCTATGGATCAGCCTGAGAAGGAACTCAGAAGAATGATATGGAACCAAATTCATATACTCCCTCAGAAGGGTGGAGGAAAATTAGGAAGAAATGAGGACAGTGCTACAGGAGCAATCAAACAAGATAGATATATCATTGGAAACAATTCAAAACCAGAAGATGAGGTCCAGCTGATTAATAATAAAATATTAGAAATGGACAATACAATGAAAGACAAATAAGTAGAACTGAAGAGATGGAAACCAGAACCAGCAAGATGGAGGACAAATCTCTTAATACTGCTAATATAGAAGAGCAAGTAGAAAAAGGATAAAACAAATCTGAAGAGAGTCTAAGATCATGAAGAGGAATAACTTGAGAATTTTTGGCATTCAGGAATAAGAAGAATCACAGAAGTCCACAGAGGAGATAGTTGAACAGCTTCTAGAAGAATATTTTCCTAACATCTTCAATGATGAGAAGATAAACATTCGAGAAGCTGAACAAAATTCAGGAAGGAAAGACCTCAAAACAATGTCACCAAGACATATCATATTACAGATCTCCAAAATCAAAGACAAGGAGAGAATCCTAAAAAATAAGTGTTACTTAGAAAGGCAAGCAAATCAGATTAAGCTCTGGCTTTTCAGCAAAACCATACAGGCTAGAAGGCAATGGGGAGACATATAAAACCTTAAAAGAAAAATAAATGCCAACCAAGAATCGTCTATCCAGAAAAACTGTCAATCAAATATGATTGTGCAATCAAACATTCCAGGATAAACAGAAGCTAAGAAATTTGGTCAAAGCCAATCCAACACTTCTAAATATCCTAAGGGCAGTTCTTTGAACTGAAAACCAGCAAGAACAGACAACAAGCAGAGATTGACAGAAGTGGCAACACCACCCGAAACTAAGATGATAGATAGCAGAGCCCCAAACAGAACAAAATTACAAAAACAATTTCAAAGGCGATGGAAGTACAATCAAAGATCAAAACAACAAAATTTCAAGGAAGGGAAATATATAGGAAAAGATATCCAAGGGAGATTGTAGGATACAATAGACTATCTTAAAAGTAAGGGAAAGTTAATAGACTATAGGGTAACCCCAGAGAAAATTAATACTTCAAAATTTACCAAGAGAACGAAGATCTATGCAGAACAAGGAAACATTAAAACTCAAAAGAAACTGACAAGAAACAGGACAAAAAACATGAACTCAGCACAAGAAGGTATGCAGGACAAAGGAATGAACAGCACTACAAAAATTTTACAAAATAACAGGACTTAATTCTTACCTATACATAATTATACTGAAGTTCAGTCAATTAAGTGTACCAGTGAAGAAACAGAGAGTCTCAGAATGTATAAGAAAACAAGACGCTTCAATATGCTGCCTGCAAGAGGCACACCTTACACACAAAGATAAAAATGGACTAAAAGTTAAAGGATGGAAAAATATATCAAGCTAATTGCAATAAAAAAACAAGCAGAAGTGGTAATATTGATGTCTGATCAAATAAACTTACAGGCAAAAGCCATCATAAGAGATAAAGAAGGACAGTATCTCATGATTAAAGGGTCAATAGAGCAAGATTACATAACCATAATAAGTATCTACACTCCCAATGAAAGAGCACCAAGTTATATAAAGAAAACCCTACTTTAATTGAAGAAAGAAATAGATAAATCTATAATTATAATGGGAGATTTTAATACACCACTTTCGAAATGGGACAGAACAACTAGAAAGAAACTCGAAAAATTTACAGAGGAACTAAACAGCACTGTAAACCAACTTGACCTTATAGATGTGTACAAAGCATTCAACACAAGACAGCACAATACACATTCTTTTCTAGCACACATGGAACATTCTCCAGAATTGACCTTGTGTTAAGTGACAAAGCAAACCTCCATACATTTACAAACACCAAAATATTAGAAAGCATATTTTCCGACAACAATGCTATAAAACTAGAAATAAGGAAACCAAGGAAATAAATTCAAATACGTGGAATCTGAATAATACCCTGCTGAAAGGTGACTAAATAATAGAAGAAATTAAACTTGAACTCACAAAGTTCATAGAAACAAATGAGAATGAAAACTTAACCTACCAAAATCTTTGGGATAGGGCAAAAGCACCACTGAGAGGATAATTTATTGCAATAAACCCACACATCCAAAAAGAAGAAAGAATAAAAATTAACACAGAATCTAGAAACTAACAAAGGGAATCTACAGCCACCAGAAGAAAAGAAATAATAAAAATTGGAGCAGAAATAAATGAGATTGTTGTTGTTGTCAGGTGCCATTAAGTTGGAACTGACTCATAGAGACCCCATGCACAGCAGAACGAAACAATGTCCGATCCTAGACCAATCTCACTACCGCTGTCACACTTGAGTCCATCAATGATGCCACCTGGCTAATCCATCTCATTAGGGGACTTCCTCATTTTCTCTGGCCCTCCAACATACCCAGCATGACATCCTTCTCCAGCGACTGTTCCCTCCAGACAATATGTCCAAAGTATGAGAGACAAAGCTTAGGCATCTTGGCCTCCAAGAAGCTCTCTGGCTGCACTTCTTCATAGAAAACAGAAAAAGTATAGAAAGAATCAACAGGACAAGAAGCTGATTCTTTGAAAGGATTAATAAAATTGACAAACCATTCACAAACATAATAAAAGAAAAGAAAAGGAAGACACAAATAATACCCATTACAAACCACACGGTTGATACCACACGGAACCAAAGGAAATGAAGAAAGAATAATAATAAAATAATATGAAGAGTTGTACTCCAACAAATTTTGAAAACTTAGAAGAGATGGATACATTTTTTAGAAAAATACGACCTACATAACTTACACAGACTGAAGTAGAAGACTTCAACAAACCCAAAACAAAAGAAGAAATTAATCATGGTATTAAAAACTCCCAACCCCCAAAAAATCCAGGTCCACACAGCTTTACTGGTGAATTTTACCAAATATTCAGGGAAGAGCTGTCACCAATTCGACTCAAATAATTCCAGATTATAGAAGAGGATGAAAAACTCCCTAATACATTATTTGAAGCAAACATCACCCTCATACCAAAACCAGAGGACAACACTAAGAAGGAAAACTATAGACCACTATCCCTCATGAAGATAGATGCAAAAAATCTCAACAAAATCCTAGCCAATAGATCAAGTGGGATACATATGGGGGCTGCAAGGATGGTTCAGCATTAGAAAAGCAATCAATGTAGTCCACTATATAAATAACAGTAAAGAAAAAACATCAAGAACATCATACATGAAGAGAGCAAAAAGTCATTAAGAAGACAAGAAAGAAGGAAAAGGTCAAAATCGATGTCAGAGGAGACTCTGAAACTTGCTTCCCAGC
>NW_006408766.1:2083053-2088537 GCF_000296735.1 Chrysochloris asiatica
TGCACAGGAACTTTTTAAAGTATTGAAGAGCAGAGATGTCAGCTTGAGGACTAAGGTGCGCCTGACCCAAGCCATGGTATTTTCAATAAACTCATATGGATGTGAAAGCTGGATAGTGAATAAGGAAGACTATACAAGAATTGATGCCTTTGAGTTGTGGTGTTGGAGGAGAATACTGAAAGTGCCATGGACTGCCAAAAGAATCAATAGTTCTGTTTTGGAAGAAGTGCAACCAGAGTGCTCCTTGGAGGCCAAGATGGCTAGGCTTTGTCTCTCATACTTTGGACACATTGTCCTCAGAGAACAGTCGCTGGAGAAGGATGTCATTCTGGGTAAGTTGGAGGGTCAGAGGAAAAGAAGAAGACCCAAAATGAGATGGATCAGCCAGGTGACATCACTGATGGCGTCAAGTGTGGCGGCGGTAGTGAGGTTGGCCCAGGATCGGACATTGTTTCGTTCTGCTGTGCATGGGGTCGCTATGAGTTGGTTCCAACTCCATGGCACCTGACAACAACAACAACAACAAAGAAAAAAAACACATAATCATAGCAATTGATGCAAAAAAGGCATTTGACAAAATACAACATCCATTCCTATTGTAACACTCCACAAAAGGAATAGAAAGGAAATTCCTCAACATGATTAAAGCATAAATACAAAACCAACAGGTACATAACTCTCAATGGAGAGAAACTGAAAGCCTTCCCTCTGTGAACAGGAACCATACAAGGATGCCTTTTGTCACCATTCCTATTCAATATTGTTTTGGAAGTCTTAGCCAGAGCTATATGGCAAGATGGGGAAATTAAAGGCATCCAAATTGGCAAAGAGGAAATAAAACCCTATTTGCAGACAATATGATCCTCTACCTAGAAAACTCCCAAAACTCAGTAAAAAAGCTAACAGACCTTATTGGAAGATTCAGTAAAGTGGACGGGTATAAGATCAACATACAAAAATCAGTTGGATTCCTCTATACTAAAAATGACAGAAATGAAAACAACTTTAGGAAATCAATACCATTTACAGTAGCTGCCCAAATGATGAAATATCTAGGAATAAATGTAACCAAAGAAGCAAAGGACCTATACACACAAAACTACAAAACACTGTAAGAAAACAAAAGAGACTTAAAAAAATGGAAGAATATACCATGCTTCTGGATGGGAACACTTAACATTGTGAAACTGTCAATACTTCCCAAAGCAATCTACACATATAATGCAATCCCAATCCAGATTCCAACAACATTCTTCAAAGATATGGGAAAAAAAAATTACAAATTTTGTATGGAAAGGAAAGAGACCCAAGATAAGCAAAGCATGGATTAAGAAGAAGAATAAGGATGGAATCTCTCACTCCCTGATTCAAAATTTACTACATGGCTACAGTGGTCAAAACAGCCTGGAATTTGTACAATGAAAGATTTGTACAATGGAACAGAATTGAGAATCCAGAAATTAACCCATCTACTTAGAGCCAACTGATTTTTTGACAAAATGCCTAAATATATTGCATGGGAAGAGGATAGTCTCTTCAACAGATGGTTCTGGAAGAATTGGAAAGGGATATGCAAAAGATTGAAACAAGACCTTTACCTTAAGCCTTATATAAAAACACTTAGCATGGATTAAAGACCTAAATGTGAATCTCTGAAGTATAAAGGCCATCAATGAAAAAATTAGGGACAAATGTGAGGGCTCCAATACAGGGCATACACAGACTACCAAAACATTTTTAAAATTTCACAAACAAAAGTAGACAAAATAGATAATAGGAACTTGCTAAAAATTTAAAAATTATGTGTATCAAAAGACTTCACCAAAAGAGTAAAGAGAGTCCACGGAATGGGAAAAAAGTATTTTGCTATGACATACTAGACAAAGGACTAATTTCTAAAATATATAGGAAACTACAAAACCTCTACAAGAAAAAGAACTCATAACCCAATTAGAAAATGGGCACAAGACATGAACAGACATTTCCCCAAGGAGGAGATCCAAGCAGCCAACAAACATACGAAGAAATGTTCACGATCACTAGTTATTAGAGAGATGCAAATCAAAACAACAATGAGATATCATCTCACATCAACAATAATAGCAAAGATAAAAAAAAAGTGGAGAACAATAAATGCTGGCAAGGATGTGTAGAGACTGGGACCCTCCTAAATTGCTGGTAATTTAGGTAAAAAATGGTAAAATCACTCTGGAAAACTCAGAAGGTTGAAAATAGAAATACCTTATGATGAAGCAATTCCTCTACTTTGTATTTATCCACAAGAATTATGAGCCATAACATGAGTAGATATATGCACACCAATGTACATAGCAGCACTATGTACAATAGTAAAAGGATGGAGACAACCTAAGTTCCCATCAATAGAAAAATAGATAAACAAACTTTGGTACATACACAAAATGGAATATTATGCTACCTTGAAGAATATAATAAGGAAGCTGAAAGCCACTGCATAACATGCATGAACCCTGAGGACATTATGCTGAGTGAAATTAGTCAGACACAAAAGGAGAAACACATTTGAATAGGACACTTAATATAAAAAAATAAGAAAAATGGTGGTGGTGGTTATGTGCCATGGAGCCAGTTCCAATTCATAGTGACTCTGTACAGGGTTTCTGAGTCTGAAAATCTTTACAGGAGTAGAAAGCCTCATCTTTCTCCCGTGGAACACCTGGTAGTTTCTAACTGTTGACCTTGAAGTGTGCAGCCCAATTCATAACCACTATGCTATCAGAGATCCTTTAAGAAAAAAAAAAAAAAAATCCCTTTTTAGAGTAGGTACTTCTGTTTTTTTTTTTTTTTTTTAAGAAAAAATACCTACACTAGAAGGGGGAAAAATATTTATTTGCTGCTTACTGGGTTATACTGGGTGGTGTGAAAGGAGGGATGTGAAGGTGGAGCAAAGGGTCGGGAATAGGCACAGGGTAGTTTGGATGCTGGTGTGGGGTGGGGCAATACAAAAGAAAGGGGAGCATAATGGAAGAACAAAGTGGAAGGGAGAAGAAATAGGCAGGTTTGTATGGTGTAAGTGGGACAGAGGTAAATAAAGATGCATGTATAACCTTGCAACAAGTGGACTCTGGGATACAGGGATTGATGCATGGTTTGAATGGGTAAAAGAGGGGTAATAATGTTAAGATGCTTGGCTGTCTTTTGAATCTTGGTTTTCCTTGCCTACCATTGTAAAATAGACACTTGAGAGGGAGAGAAAGGAATAGCTAGAAACATTACCATAGAAAGTTTATAAGTCCATCTTCAGCCTATAACTGATTGGAATACCTAAAATGAGGCTAGAACTTTCCAAGTGAAGGAGGCTTCCTGTGTAGCATTTGCATTGTCTTGGAAGGGCATTTGCCCTGAGGAGACCTGACATTTGCCTTGATGGCTCCTGGATGAACAACTTGCTTGTTCTTGTAGTAGTCAATCAGACCGCCATTACTGTTTTTGATTTTTTACTGCTGGTCTTCTGTTCAAGAAGAATCTTCTGTTCTTCTAGCTGCTCCAGGCTGGTCCACTTGTCCTTTCAAATGGAAATTTCAAACCTCTGAAGAGAATGGATGGGCATCAGCATTCTACCTATGGTCTTAAGCAATGCAAATGCTACACAGGAAGCCTCAATCCCTATATCACAGAATCCTCTTGTTGCAAGGTTATATATACATCTTTATTTACCTCTGTCCCACTTAGACCATGCAAACCTGCCTAATTATTTTACCATGCACTTTGTTCTTCCATTACTCTCTCCAGTCTTGTGTATTGCCCAAACCCACCCCAGCATCCAAACTATCCTGAGTCTATTCCCTACCCTTTGCTCCACCTTCACCTCCCTCCCCTCACACCACTTAATACAATACAGTATCCAGCAAATATTTTTTCTCTCTTTTAGTGTCATTATTTTTAATTTTTTTTAAAGAAAAAGTATCCACACTAAAAGGGGGGTGGGAAGTTTGTTTGTTTGTTTGTTTGTTTGTTTGTTGTTATTGTTGTTTTAAAGGAGCTCTGGTAGCATAGTTAGGGCAAACCCCATTCCAAGACTTAAATACAATGACCACATTGGTCATCGATAAGGGAAAGTTGTGAAAAAACAGCAATGAAGTTATGAGTTAAATATGACCACATTCAATATACTTCTGTCACCCTGGTTGAGACCTTGTTGACCAGCAGTACAGCAAGACCCGGGGACTCCTGGGCCCAGAGACAGAGACATGGCCACAGAGGACTAGAATGGAGTCTAAAGTGTCCAGCTGATATGAAGTGAGGGGACATGCACAAGAACACCCACACTTGCAGATAGTACCCACTTGACCTGGCTTCAATGGCTAGATGATCAAAACTCAACTCAAAGAAGAAAGAAAAGGGGAAAAAAAAGAGTAATCTGCTTCAATTTGATGAACTTGACCTACACTTATGGAAGTAGTAGCTTAAAAGATGGAACAAATTTTTATAGCGAGGATAATTCCCACCCCTTCAGTAAACAGGGTTGACAGGGATAGGCAATTTAGACACTGGCTACCAGAAATGGGGGGCGGGGGGGGGGAGCTACAAATTCGAGACCAGTTTGTTGTATTGCAGTGGCTTTTTAATTGCTGTGATTCTGAAAACTATGCCACTGGTATTTTAAATAGCCAGCAGGGTCACCCATGGTGGACAGGTTACAGAGGAGCTTCCAGATGAAGACAGACTAAGAAGAAGGAGTGATGAACTACTTCCGAATATTTAGTCACTGAAAACCTTATGAATAGCAGACAAACACTGTCAGATATAGTGCCATAAAATGAGCCCCTCAGGTTGTAAGGCACTCAAAATGAGACTGGGGACAAGCTGCCTCCTCAAAGTAGAGTTGACTGTGATAACTTGGAGTAAAGTTGGTGGAAGAAAAGCCCACAGGACCTTCATTTGCTGATGGGGAACAACTAAAAATAAAGAGAAAGAGCTGTAAATATCCATTGATAATCAGATCATGGAATGTATGAAATTTGAATCTGGAAAAATGGAAGTTGTTAAAAATGAAATGGAACACATAAGCATTGATATCTTAGGCATTAGTGAGTTGAAATGGACTGGTATTGGTCATTTTTAATCTGATGACCATATGGTTTACTATGAGAGAAATGACAACTTGAAGAGTAATGGTGTTGCATTCACTGTCAATAAGAACTATACACATCAGTCATTAGGTACAACACTGTCTGTGATAGGATAATATCCATGCAGCTATAGGATAGCCCAGTTAATTTCACTATTATTCAAATTTATGCACCAACCCACTAAAGCCAGTGACGATGCAATCAAAGAATTCTACAAGATATCAGCTTGTGAACTAAGCCTAACCCAAGCCATGGTATTTTCAATAACTTCATACACATGTGAAATTTGGACAGTGAATAAGGAAGACCATAGAAGAATTGATGCTTTTGAGTTATGGTGTTGGAGGAGAATATTGAAAGTGCCATGGGCTGC
>NW_006408766.1:2089331-2109273 GCF_000296735.1 Chrysochloris asiatica
GCTCCGCGGGAGAAAGATGAGGCTTTCTACTCCCGTAAAGATTTACACCCTCGGAAACCCTGTACAGGGTCGCTATGGGTCGGAACCGACTCGTCGGCACTTAACAACAACAACAAGAGAGCACCAGAGTGACTCACAGAAGGCAGACGTTATCAAGGTAACTAAGGAGTAACTAAGGAGTATAGAGATGCAGAAATGTTTGGTGACCTTGTGTTGCTCTTGTATCTTTGATGTAACAATATAATATTTGATTGATTTATAACTGCTTGTACATGACTATTGTGAGATCATAGTATATTCTAAATGGGATATAAGAAGCAACAATTTTGAAATAAAGCGCAGTCAGTCAGAGAGTCATCATCACCACCATCTGCCTGAGACTCAAAATGACTCGTTGACTCTTTGAGTGTTTTTGAATTTTTTTCATTCGCCGACTCCACATCCTCTTTCAAGAGTCTCCCAATAATTTGTCACGGCTGGTCCCTGGCACAATAGATCTGTTTTGGAAGAAATGCAGCCAGAGTGCTCCTTGGAGGCCAAGATGGCCAAACTTTATCTCTCATACTTCAGACATATTGTCAGGAGGGACCAGTTTCTGGGGAAGGATATCATGTTTGGTAAGGTGGAGAGTCAGAGAAAAAGAGGAAGTCCCCCAACAAGATGGATTGGCCAAGTGGCAGCATCAATCGTCTCAAGCGTGGCAACAATAATGAGGTTGGCCCAGGATCGGGCAGTGTTTCATTCTGCTGTGCATATGTTAGCTATGAGTCTGTACTGACTTGATGGCACCTGACAATAACAACAACAATAACCCAGAATCAGAAATAGTTCCTAGGGGTTAAGAGACCCTTGATCTAAGGGATGGGGAAAAAAAGGACAAATCCATACCACAACATTTTGAAGTACCTTCAAGTAGGTTCTGACTAATAGTGACCCTGTACTGAGTTTCTGAGGAGCAGATGGTGTGCTTGACTCATCAAACATGGGATTCTAACAGACCTTGCAGTCCAGTGCATCAACTGAGAGCAATTGGTGCAAAAAGTTAAGCTGCAATTTACTAATTTAAATGTTTGTGTCCTGAAGCCACCTAGAGATATTTCAGAAAAAGGCAGGGTGATCTGTTGTCACAGCTAAGAAAATCACATGGAATACAGTTATTTGATAAGCATTAGGTTGCCATGAATTGAAATCAACTTCACAGAAACTAGTTTATTTGGTTTAAATTAAATAATAAAAATAGAATCAAATAGTTATGACAATATATATGAATATATTAAGTATGTCTTTAGTAAGTGTCATTAAGTCAATTCTCACTCATAGAAACCCTGTATAGGGTTTCTTAAGGGTGGTTGTTGAGTTTGAACCACCAATCTTGTAATTCATACCAACCCTATCATCCAATGTTTATCTGAAGCACCACACCAGTACTCCATAGCTGAGAGAAAGTGCTATTTATTATTATTTTTTATATATATAGGAAGTACATGGTCATATAGTTTAGCTATTGGACTCCTGGTGTGGTACTGTAGGGTCAGCACTGGACTGCAAACCAGTCCAAAATGTAGACAGTTCAAACCCTCTATCTGCTCCTTGGAAATCCTATACAAAAACAACATAGTATAGCTATTAGATTTTTATTACATAAAATATAATTCCACAGAAAAGTGGGAAATAAATCAATGCATGTATTACATAACAGAAAAGACTTTAACTGTTAAGAGCTTGTTGGTGTTGTTTTTAAGTGCTGTCGAGCTGGTTCTTACTCATCGTAACCCTGGATAGGTGCAGCTGTTGATTTTGAACCACTGAACTTGTGGTTCAAACTGACCTTAGGGTTGAGTACTTATCTTATATGGCCATACAGAGCTACTACCATATAAAATATGTTATACAGATATTTTAAGGTGAAATAGATTATAATGAATGCAAACTAAGGAATGAAAATTCAACCAGATGAAGATAAAGATTTTTGTGCAAGTATAAATTGCTACAGTTGATGTAAAATATAGCTTAAGCAATGTTTTATTATTTAGTTAATTGGGTTCCTGAACTAAATATGATCAACAGATAACCAGTTAAACCACAAACTTCATTGTGTGCTTACTTCTTATCATATACCAATGAAAGCATTTTATAATAATTATTCATTAGTGCCATATTTGATTGCTATTTCTTAAATAGTAATTTTTAAGCTATCTAATTCTCTAGTTAGCATATCTTTTAGCAATGAAGAAAACAAGTAGTATTGCCTAGGGAAAAAAAGGCAAATATAAATTTAAAATTTCAAAAATAATTTCTCTTTTGGTTTTACAATGAGTAAATGAGGATTTATTTGTATATTCAGTCAATAAATACAAAGTCAACCTAGCTATGTTTCAGACATGGCATTAAATGTTAAATAGACATGAAGTTTCACTATTTACAGATCTGAACCAAAAGTCCAAAAATATGAAAAGCCCTCATTAAAAGCTTAGATAAATGTAGAATTCAAATCAAAGCATAACTCCCACAGATTTTCATCACAGTGAAAAGGAGGAACCACAGGTTGCTAAACAAGAAGTTTTAAATAGTTTCTCCTTAATCCAAAATATCCAGATAACACTGTTTATATTTGCTGTGAAAAATGTATTAAAATAAAAAAGGTATATAAATGAACTGGAAGACTTGTAAATCAATGATTAAATATTTGGAGTACTAATATAGTTTTTTTTCAGTGACTAGCGATTCGGAAGTAGTTTGTCTCTCTTTCTTCCTAGTCTGTCTTTGTTTGAAAGCTCATCTGAAACCTGTCCACCATGGAATAAAAATTGAAATCTTTCAAGAAAGTGAGGCAGCACAGGAGACACTCACTCATCTCTGCCAAGAAATTTGGAAGACAACCTTCTGGCCGACTGATTGGAAAAGATCCATATTTGTGCCCATTCCAAAGAGAGGTGACCCAACCGAATGTGGAAATCATCAGACAATCTCTTTGATATCTCAAGTGAGTAAAATTTTGCTAAAGGTAATACAGAAACGGCTACAATCATACATTGACAGAGAACTTCCAGAGGTTCAAGCTGGATTCAGAAGAGCCTGTGGTGGAACAAGACATATCATTGCAGATGTCCCATGGATCTTGGTGGAAAGCAGAGAACATCAGAAGGATATTTACCTGTGCTTTATTGACTATGCGAAGGCTTTCGATTGTGTGGATCATGACAAGCTATGGACAACATTGAGAAGTAGGAGTATTCCAGAACACTTAATTGTATTTCTGAGAAATCTGTACCTGGACCAAGAGGCAGTTGTTCGAACAGAACATGGGAACACTGAATGTTTTAAAATTGGGAAAAGTGTGAGACATGGTTGTGTTCTTTCACCATTCTTGTTAATATGTATGCTGAGCAAATAATACGAGAAGCTGGGTTCTATGAAGGAAAACGTGGCATCAGGATTGGAGGAAGACTTATTAACAACCTGAGATATGCAGATGATACAACCTTGCTTGCTGAAAGTGAAGAGGACTTAAAATATTTACTGATGAAGATCAAAGAGCACAGCCTTAAATATGGATTACAACTCAATGTAAAGAAAACAAAAATCCTCACCACTAGACCAATAAACAGCATTCTTATCAATGGAGGAGAGATTGAGGTTGTCAAGGATTTCATTCTTCTTGGATCAACTATCAACACTCACGGAAGCAGCAGTCAAGAGATCAGACGACGTATTGCTTTGGGCAAATCTGTTGCACAGAAACTTTTTAAAGTATTGAAGAGCAGAGATGTCAGCTTGAGGACTAAGGTGCGCCTGACCCAAGCCATGGTATTTTCAATAACCTCACATGGATATGAAAGCTGGACAGTGAATAAGGAAGACTATAGAAGAATTGATGCCTTTGAGTTGTGGTGTTGAAGGAGAATACTGAGGGTGCCATGGACTGCCAAAAGAACCAATAGATCTGTTTTGGAAGAAGTGCAGCCAGAGTGCTCCTTGGAGGCCAAGATGGCTAGGCTTCGTCTCTCATACTTTGGACACATTGTCCGGAGAGAACAGTCGCTGGAGAAGGATGTCATGCTTGGTAAGGTGGAGGGTCAGAGAAAAAGAGGAAGAACCCCAACGAGATGGATTGGACAGGTGACATCATTAATGGTGTCAAGTGTGGCGGCGGTAGTGTGGTTGGCCCAGGATTAGATATTGTTTCGTTCTGCTGTGCATGGGGTTGCTATGAGTCGGTTCCGACTTGATGGCACCTGACAACAACAACAATATAGTTTTTATTTTCAATAAATGCATAACCATCTTATTTTTATCACCTTATATTGCTTTTGTTGCTCTCTTTTTGTAGTTTTTTATCATGAATTAAGTGAAAGGTTAAAGAACAGATCATTAGTTAACATTCAATAAATCATATACCTTGTTTCATTTCAATAATTAAGATTCCCTCGGTGTCATAGCTGTCATTCCACTTCCTCCCTTTGATTCCTATTTCCGTCCCTCCTTCTTTTTAAACCCTTTTGAATTTTGTTCTTAAGTAAATGGTGCCATTTTGATCTATAATGGTTAAAGTTTCAAGGTGTGAATACCTCGATAGTCTTGTTTTTCCTACTATATATCTATCTACTATTTGGCTAAAAACTAACTCAGTAGAGTGAGTTCACTTCTAGACCTGAAGTGTGACCAAAGACTATTATTGCCTTGATTTCATTTAGTTTCTTTCTGACCAATAAGCTTGGTCGGTTTCAAAATTTTCAGTTTTGTTACACATTTTTTTCACACTCTATTCAGTCTCTGGGAAAGGTTATCATGTTTAGTACAATGGAGAGTCGGAGAAAAAGAGGAAACCCCAATGAGATAGATTGGCACAGTGACATCAGCAATGTACTCAGGAGTATCAATGATTATGAGGTTGGCACAGGACTGGGCAGTGTTTCATGATATTGTGCTTAGAGTTGTTATGAGTTGGTGCTAACTCAACAGCACCTAACAATAACAGCAAGGACTGAAAGTTAAAGGGAGCAACTGTGTATCTAGACTGCTTGCTGGTGACCACCTGAGTCTACTTATGAGTGGAAATGTGAGAAATGCAGCAATGAAGACACAGACTGAATTTGGACATGTTTCATTGACACCTTTTGACTTTGAAATGAGAAAGAGAAGAGAAAGGACTGGCTGGTTTGAAGTCTAGAGTGTTTTTTGAACTCCTGAGCTCATGGGTACTGACCTAGCTTTGGGGGGTTGGGGCTGAGCATGAAGGGGCCAGCTGGTATAAAGTATAGTGAAGTGTGTGCATGTTTCAACTCTCAAACTTGCAATTGGTACCCATTTCATGTAGCTTTGATGGCTAAGCCTGGGCACCGGAATTCAACCAGATGAAGATAAAGATTTTTGTTACTGTAAGCAAGTGTAAATTGCTACAATTTGATGAATTGAGCTTTTGCTCATAGATGCAGTTGCTCAGAATTCTCACCAGATCAGAAGTTTCTTCATATCAAGAAACATGTTTGTCTCTTCAGTATACTGGGTTGATAGGATGGGCAATTTAGACATTGGTATCAAAAACAGGGTGAGGGGACCTATAAAGGCATGAGGAGTCCTGGTGTGGTGCTGTGGGTTAATGTGCTAAACTGCAAGTTTAGTTTGAACCGTAAAGTCAGCAGTTCAAACTTAACAGCCAGTTAAAGCCCAACAGTGACTAATCAGAAACTGTATATAGGATCATTATGTATCATAACTGACTCAATGGCAATTAACAATAACAATAAAGGCATGAAGTGACTGGCTTACAAGTTTTCATGGGTGTGCTTAGTTTTAGAATAAGGAGGATAAGGTAGAATCCCCATTGAATATTTTTACCCTTTCCCAGATGGGTCTGGTGAAAGGGGGTGGGATATGATGATAATTGTGACTAATTGTTATTAGGATTAATTGTGATTGTCAAAACTGTACTTGTTGAAGCTGTGAAATGAAAAGTGGGGGTAGTTAATCTTTCATTTCACAATAGATCTTAGGACCATCAAGAAAGAAGAGCATGAGTGGAGTTATATATTACTAGGTAGAAAAGCAGAAGCAGCAGAGGAAGTGATTCTATGCCCATGGACTGAGTAAGGTTGCATGCCGGTGGCCTGGAGACTAGCATGCAGAATGTGCCCATTGGACATTTGAAGGAATATACTTTTATGACATTTTTAAAAAATAAAACAACAACAAAACAATCTATAATGGGGTAGGTGGAGGGACAATTTTTCATGGATTGGAGAATAGACCCATGTTAACATGGGTGAAAGGGCAAGCAATATGCAATAAGAGGGATGTTATGTTAAGAAAATGCTCTGCTTCCATTCCTAAGGTTATCACTGCCATTTTTTTTTTAATTTAAATTACGTTACCAAGTTCTTTCTTCTTATGTCTTAGTCTGCAACTTAATGTTGAAATCTTTCAACCAAAGGGGAACCTGTCGGTATTTGAAATACAGTTGGAATAGTTTCGAACATTATAGCAACACAGAAACCACCACAGTATTGACCAACTGTGACAAACTGACTAAGAAAAAGTGGAAAGCAGATTTAGAAATAAAAAATGTCACATCTGGAACAATAAGCAACATTATGATAAATGGAAAAAAGATTGAAGTTGTCAAGAATTTCATTTTACTTGGAGCCATAATCACTCCTCATAGAAGCAACAGTCATGAAATTAAATGATGTATTGCATTGGATAAATCTATATCAAAAATCTTTTCCAAAGTATTAAGGAAAAAAAAAAGTAATTTTCAGACCTAAAATGCCCCAAGCCAGGGTATTTTCAATCACTTCATATGTTTGTGATAGTTGGATAATGAAGAAGAACTGCTGCTTTTGAATTACACTGTTAGTGACGAACACTGAATGTACTATGGACTGACAATAAAATGAACACATTTGTCTTGAAAGAAGTAAGTCGAACTGCTACTGAGAAGTAAGGATGTATAGACTTCATCTCGCTTACTTGGAACATGCTATCAAGTGGAAACAATCCCTAGAGAAAGACATCTTGCTTTGTAAGAGAGAAAAGGGTCAATGAAAAAAAGAAGACACTCAACAAGATATATGAACATAGTGGCTTCAACAATGCCAACATATCTACTATTGCGAGTATAGTAGAGGCTTGAGCAATGTTTCATTCTGTTATACATAGAATCACTACGGGTTAGAACTGACCTAACACATTTAAAACAATGGAAAATCATACATGAGGGATTTCCAAACTTGTTTTTAGAGTAGTAACTTATATTTTCCAGATCTACTACAATTTCTGGAGTCCTGGTGTTATACTGTGTATTAATGCACTGGACTGCAAGGTCAGCAGTTCAAGCTCACCATTCTCTCCTTAGAAACTCTACACAGGGTCACTATCAGTCGGTTCTAACTCAATGGCACTTAACAACAACAAAAATAACAATCACTTTCTGTGGAAATAAATTGCCTTTCAAAACCCAGAATTTATCCGACAAAGTAGGGGTGCTAATGCCTAAAATCTATGAAAAGTACTGCCTGCTCCAATTCCCTCACTGCCACATGTAACAGGAGAGCATATGTCACAATAGTTCATGGTTTTAAGACTCAACATATAAGATCCTGATATTTCATAAAACTTAAGATTTATGTTCTAAAAATCTATCCAAAGAGGGTAGCTTATAGGAACTGAAAACATTCAGAATGTAAATTAGAATATTGATCTTAAAATAAATTTTTTTTACCAAATCAGTTTTAGAATTTAAACCAGAGTGTGCATCATCTTTGACCTCCACTTATCTATGCCTCTTATCTAATTTTCAAAACTCATGTATATTTTGTTTCTTACTTGATCTAAACCTGTCCATATCTCTCCTCGCCTATCATTTACATAATGCCATTGTTTTTGCAGTTGTTGTGAGTTGCCATGAACTTGACCTCTATTGATAGTGACCCAATGTGTGTAAAATATAACTGCTCCATTGGTTTTTCAAAGCTGTGACATTTTGTCTTGTCTCCTAAGATGCCTTTTGCTGTGGTTGAACTATTCTTCTCTATAGGAGTTAAGTGCTGAACTCATTCTGCCTCCCAGGAACTCCACTTTTACTCCTGTTAACTCTTACCTTAATTACTGCAATAGCCTTATATTGTCTATCTCTCTTTAGACTTTCATCAAAACATTCAATATATTGGCATATTTCTAAATATTTTTTGAAATCTAAGTAAGATAAATAGGTTACTTAACTTTTAAATTGCCATTCACATTTAATTTCTTGCACATAAAACTTTTTAAACTTTTGCATTCTCAAGCTACCACATCATTTTCCTTCTTCTCCACACGTATACTCCCATACCACTTATGCATTATGAAGCTCCCTAGGCTTTTGTATATGTCTAGGCAAGAATATCTACTATGTAGGCTATTCACTAACATATTTTAGTAAGTATTGATCATATAGATTTTCCTATGACTATCTCTTGAATGAATAAAGAACAAGTTCTAGCATATTTTTGTAAAATAAAGTAATTGGAGAACTCTCTTTTGGTCAACAAAACTAAGATAGATGTCTATTATCTTGAGTTTATTTATAATTCGTACTCTTAAGTAGTGAGGACTAAATTAGGTTACAATGAAACATGCATTTCTATGATCCTAAAATATGTTAGTGGCTTAAATGCTACTGAAGTCCTTTCTATTTTTCATAACGTTAAAAAAAATAAAATAAGTGGGGTAAAAATAGTTGTTGTTTTTTTATCATGTTTGGTCACCATGAGTCAGAACTGACTTGACAGCAAATGATACACTTATTTGATTTTTGTTGTGTTTTGTTTTGGTAGGTAGTTGAATTATTTATTCTGATTTTTCACCTCTTCCTACATTCTCAAAGTGCCCTTACCATGACTTCAACATGTGCAGTCATTTGACTTTGGACTTACCTTCATGATTTTCTAAGGACACTCATATGTGAAAGTATACCAATTTCAAGCATCTCCTGAAAAGTTCTCATGTGGTGTTTTTATTAGCTTTCTTGCACTTCTGATATTGCTGTAAGGAGGAAATACATGGAAAACAGAGCCTTAAAGACTTAGTTGCCTCAGCCAAGATCTGCTTACAAACAATAGCTAGCCATAAGTGACAAGCTGACTCATTATCTATAATAAAATAGGGTGTTAGAAGCCAAAGGGTGCTTGGTGGTTTCATGCAACCATAGTCTACAGATGCACTTTTATTAGACTTCATTAACAGTGCAGACAAACCTGAAGTTTTCTGAAGCGTTCATGTTAATCAAGCTAATATTTACCCCTGAGGCTAACTACTTACCTCATTAATAATAGTTTAAATTTAGTTTCATATTAATTTCCCAAAACTGATATATGAACCTGGATTAAAGAACTTATTAAGATAAAGTTGTTAGCTACTGTTAAATAAATGAGCTAAGTGAGGAAAAGGGAAAAAAAATAATAAAACAAAACAATAAAGCAATGGCTTCCTGCTGTAGACGATATAGGATAAATGTTGCTGTTGTTGAGTGCCATCGAGTTGATTCAGATTCAAAGTGACCCAGTATAGGGTATCTGAGGTTTGAATCATCAATTTTGTGGTTATCTTATAAGGCCACAGCAGGATACCATTTAAGAAAATTTAAAACATGCAATATTCTCTGTTTTCTTGTGCAAAATTACAGATATGACTCCTGAAATATGTATGTATTTATTAATTCTTTCTGAAAAAACAATGCTATTGGTAATTAGTAATGAGTGTGAGTCAGTAAATGATATGATTTATAACATACTGCTAAATTTTTTCTTTGTATTTTTAATATAAGCAAAGCAAACCTCATTAAATGTTATAAATATATATTCCATCATCCATTAACTCAGAATTTGTATAGAAACTGTCCTGTAATTAAGCTTTTAAGATTCTCATCATCTATTGGTATGTGGTTATAAGATTTGTATGTACTCCCAAGATTTTCTAGATTGGAGATTTTCATGCTGTATTAGAGCAAGCAGCATGATGCAGATTGTAGGTATAATAGACCATAAGTGTTCTGTATTCATTTTTATTTAAGCGCTGTTGTGATTGTAAGTGACTTTGAGTGAGCTTCAACTCATAGCAGCCCTACACACATAAAAATCAAACAACAACCACTACCTGGCTTTGCTCCAGCTTCACAATTGTTACGTTTGAGCCCATTGTTTCAGCCACTATATCAATCCATCTCATTGAAAGTCTTCTTTTTTATCTGTTGACCCTCTATTTACCAAACATGATGCTTTCTTACAGGATCTGATTTCTCCTGATAACATATCCAATACGAGAAGCACTGGGTTGTCAACCACAATGTGGTGGTTCAAGCTCACTAAAGGTTCTTTGGAAACCCTATACAGGGTGACTTGATGACACTTAATAACAACAACCCTATACAGGGTGACTTGATGACACAGATTAGAACTGACTTGATGACACTTAATAACAACAACAAAACAGACTGTGAGAGAAAAAATAACTGTTTGTTACAGCCATTCACTTGTTGTATTCCTGTTACAGTGGCACTAGATTACTAAGACACAACCTGAGATGTTCATCTTTCAGCACTATATAAGACAATATTTCCCTGGACTTCCCAAGGTTTTCTGTGGCTAATTCTCAAAAGTGAACACGTAGTCCTTTTTCCTAATCTGTTCTTAGGCTGAAAGGTCTTCTGAAACCTGTCCATTAGTGGTGATTCTCTTGGTATTTGAAAAACAGTGGTACAGCTTTCAACATCAGAGCAACATGCTATCCAAGACAGTCAGAAAAACTGACAGCTTTATGGAGTGGTGAAGAATTTTGAATATATATAATGTACTGCCAAAGATGGAATAAATTAGTTTCAGAAGAAATACAAACATAGAGTTTCTTAGGAGTCTAATATGATGAGACTTTAAGCTTCTTAGCTTGGACACATCATCAGGAAAATCTAATTGCTGGGAAAAGGGATCATGTTTGGTAAAGTGGAAGGTCAAAACAAATGATGGAAACCCTTCATGAGATGGAGTAACATAAGAGTCATAACAGTGAACTCAGACATACCTGAGATCATGAAGCTGGCACAGAACAGAGCAACATTTCACTGGAGAACAATTAGTAATAACAACATATTTATCATTATAGAAGTTACTGTTGTTTGTTTTATCAGTTTTAAAATTAGTCATATATAGATGGGAGAAGATAAATCATATTGTATTATTTTTGTTAAAGAAAAATATTGTGCTTCATCAATTATGACATGTAGGCTTCCCCTGGTGGGGAAATTACCATAGTAAGGCAGCTCTCTTCATCTGAAGGCAGTTCCTAGAAGGAGACTTAGACAAAAATTATCAGCCACTAATCTTTTCAGAGGCAGAAGAAATGATGTGTGGCACTCAATCTTCTTGTAGTATTTGGGAATTATAGCATAGCATATGCTATAACATTGATCTCTTTTTTAGTTTAAATTTATATGTATATGTTTTGAAATTATTTAATTTAATGCAATTATGTGTGTGTACATCTTTATATATCTCTATATACAATACTTCCAGCATGCATTGGACTCTTACTATAAAGAAGAGGTCTTATTATAGGTTGAAATTTTTGCCAAGTCACTGACATAGTAAATATTCAACAATAATTTCATACATAAAATAAAATTCACTTCAATTATAAATATAAAATTACAATTTAAGTAAAAATTATTGTCTTTATTGTGTACTCAATATCATTCTAAGAGATTTGCATATATTATTTTATTTAATCCTTGTTTCAACTGCATAATCTGACTTCCATTGTCACCATCATGTTTCATTGGTAAAAAACTGATATGATGATCTTAGGAAGCAGTAATTTGGTCCTTTTTAATTTTAAAAATCATATCTTTAGTTTGATTTTTCTCAAACTTGTAAAGTTTTCAAAGTAATATTAGGACCACAAATGGCTTTGCATGTCCCTTTCTAGTTGCTTCAAAACCTTTGTTAGTGGCATTCATATAATATTAATATCATATCTTCTATTTTTAGAACATTTATTAGAATAGAGTTATTTCGTGTCAGTAAATCTACGTGCATGTTATTTTGTCCTTTTTATAACTTAAATCCAATTACAAATGTGGGGTTTCCAGAAAAAGTGCAGTGACATAGTCTAAAGAAATTGAATAGTATAAAGAGCAGAAGAGCAGCCTATCATTAATTGTGATGCTATAAAAATTACTTACTATGAAATATAAACACACACATGTTTAGCAGACTGCTTTCACAACGTAACAGCACTGAACTGCTGATTATATAAGTAACCCCTTTTCTCTCATTTTTAATAATGATTTTTCTTTACCTTTATTGAAAACATGATTTGCAAAGAAATCTGGAACTGCACATAATATAGAAAGGATGTAGATATGCATAAGAGATGATACTTATAGATTGCCTTAGCTAGAATTCATAACATGTTCTTAATGTCTGAAATATAAGAATGGGCATAACAAATGAAAGATACCAAGAAAAAAAATACATATTATTTTAAAGAAGATTGGAAGTAGTAGCAATGAGATCATAAGATAAATACCGAATTGAGCATTGCTGCCAGAATGGAAAGAAATAAGCAGAACCCATTCCAAATAGAAGAGATCCAATGGAATTCAGAAACCATCAGACAATACCATTAGTAAGTAGCACATGCAAGTAAAATTTTGATAATTCAAAAACAGCTGTTTTCTTGTATTTTATGGACATTACAGATGCTCAATAGTGAGTATTATAGCAAAATATGGAGTCCTGGTGTGGCACACTGTGGAATAAGCACTGGGTTATGGAGCTTTGGTAGCATAGTGTTTACAAATTGAGCTGCAAACCTTAAGGTCAGCAGTTTGAAACTACTAGCTGTTCCACAGGAGAAAGATGAGGCTTTGTGCTCACATAAAAATTTACAGCCTTGGAAATCCTGTGCAGGGTTGCTATGAGTTGAAACCGACTCCATGGCACATAACCACGACCAATAACCACAAGGTTGGTGATTCAAACCCACCATCTGCTCCTTGGATACTCTTTAAGGAAGATTTATTAACAACCTGCAATATGCAGATGATACAACCCTGCTTGCTGAAACCTAAGAGAACTTAAAAGACTTAAGGATGAATATCAAAGACCACAGCCTTCAATATGGGTTGCACCTCAGTGTAAGGAAAACAAAAGTCCTCATCACTGTAACAATAAATATCAACAAAATAAACAGAGAAAAGACTGAGCTATAAAATAATTCATTTAGTCTTAATATACTACCTACACTCATGGAAGCAGCAGTCAAGTAATCAAATGAAGTATTGCATTGGGCACATCTGCTGCACAAGACTTCTTTAAAGTGTTCAAGAGCAAAGATGTCAGTTTGGGACTAAGTGCACCTGACCAAAGCCTTGATATTTTCAGTAATCTCATACGCATGTGAAAGTTGGCCAATGAATTAGGAAGACAATAGAAGAATTGATGCATTAAATTTATAGTGATGGAGAAGAGTATTAAGAGTACCATGGACTGCCAAAAGAACAAACAAATTTGTGTTGGAAGAAGTATACTCAGAATGCTCCTTAGAATCCAAGATGGCCATACTTCTTAGAATCTTTGGATATGTAGTCAGGAGGGAGCATTCCCTGGAGAATGACGTTATACTTGGTAAAGTGCAGGATCAGCAAAAAAGAGGAAGGCCCCCGATGAGATGTATTTGCACAGTGCCAGCAACAATGGGCTCAAGCTTAGCAATGATTGTGAACTTGATGTAGGACTGGGCTGTGTTTTGTTCTGTTATGCATAAGGTTGCTATGAGTTGATACCAACTCAATGGGACCTAACAACAACAACAACACAGATTGCTAAAAAAATAAACAAATCTGTAATGGAAGAAGTACAACCCAAATGCTCCTGAGAAGTCAAGATTTCAAGACTTCATCTGTCATACTTCAGACATGACAAAACAGAGGTCATCAAAAAAGAGGAAGACCCCAATGAATTAGATTGACACAGTGGCTAACAAGGGTTCAGACATCAGAAACAATTGGGAGAATGTTGCAGTACCATACAGTGTCATGTCCTATTTTGCAAAGGGTCATTATGAGTGGGAACAGACTCCATGGTACCAAACAACAACACCAGTTATTGAAATTTATCACCCATTTGTGATTGCCTCATTTTCCTGTAATTTCTATGCTTAAATATTCTATAACATCCAACTGTACTGGATGTCAAAGAACACATGGAAAACTTTATATGGAATTAGGCAACAAATCTCCAAATTTCCTGTAGTTTCAATGTCCGATAAAGTTGATCCTGAAAGCAATAATAATTTTTAAGAGGGAATAATCCTGTATTTTCCCCCAAGTGTTTAACCTACCTCTCACCTCTTTGCATATACTTTTCTTATACAGTTTTCTTCAATTTAACATTTTGAGTTACACATGTTATGCTAAGATTTCACAAACTTTATAACTAATCTGTTTCTTTAAAGATTTAAAATCACCTCAATCTTGGTATCTATACTATTATCTCATAAATATATATTGATGTGGTGAAAACAAATATGAAATCATCAGTTTGTTTCAAAATAGTTTCGTCTCACTCATTCCTTTAATTCTTCCACTAATAAAAATGAGAATTTGGTTAGTTGTCTTTGATTGCATCTTGATTTAATTTATATATTTTGAAAGGACCATACAATTTTGTTTCATCTTCTGAAAGAAATAGAAAATATGTTCCTACTTTACCAGAGACCAGTGCATACTGTTTTAATGGAATGCATCCTGGAATATCAATAAAAAAGAAGAGGTATGATAAAATTCCCACTACTGGTCTAACAGTTTGTTGTACTGTCGTGGCTTGCATGTGGATGTCGTATTGAAAGCTATGTTGTTGTTGTGTTGTTGTTAAGTGCCATCGAGTCGGGTCCGACACATAGCGACCCTGTACAGGGTTTCCAAGGGTGTAAATCTTTACGGGAGTAGAAAGCCTCATCTTTCTCCCGCGGAGTGGCTGGTAGTTTCGAACCGCTGACCTTAAGGGTCGCAGCCCGATTCGTAACCACTACGCTACCAGAGCTCTGGTATTTTAAATACCAGCAGGGTCATCCATGGTGGACTGATTTCAGTGGAACTTTATGAATAAGATAGACTTGGAAGAGGAAAAGACAGACTATTTCTGAGTGTTTAGCCACTGAAATATTTTTTTTATAATAGTGGAACACTGTAAGATAGAGTGCCAGATGATGAAAATATTATGAATAGCATGAGAACATTGTCAGACCTACTGCCAGAAGATGAGCCCCTCAGGTTGGAAGTCACTCAAATTACCACTGGATAAGAGCTGCCTCCTCAAAGTAGAGTTGACCATGATGATGCAGATGGAGTAAAATTTGGGGGACCTTCATTTGCTGATGGGGTTCAAATAAAAATGAGGAGAAACAGCTGCAAACATCCATTAACAGTCAGCACATGGAATGTGTGAATTACAAATCTAGAAAAAAATGTAAGTTGTCAATATTGAAATGTTGTTGTTATTGTTAAGTGCCTTTGAGTTGGTTTCAACTCATAGGAACCCTGTATAGAGTTTCAAAGGAGTGGCTGGTGAGCTTTAACTGCCAACCTTGCTATTCAAACCAACTTTGCAGTCCAGTACATTAACCATGTATAGAGATAGATATCCTACACATTAGTGAGCAGAAATAGACTGGTTTTGGCCATTGTGTATCTGATAATCGTGTGGTTTATTATGCCAGGAATGACAATTTCAAGAGAAATGTTGTTATATTCATCATGAAAGATAATATTTCAAGATCTATCTTGAAATACAATGCTGTCTGTGATAGGATAATACCCATATGCTTACAAGGAAGATCAATCAATACCACTATTATTTCAAATTTGCAATGATGATGAGACTTAAGATTACTACCTTCAATCTGAAATTGATCAAACAGACAGACAAAATGTACTGATAATTACTGGTGATTGCAATATGAAGGTAGGAAACAAAGATGAAGGATCAGTAGTTGTAAAACATCCCTTGGAGATATAAATGATTCTGGAGATGCATTATAGAATTTTACAAAAGCAATGAGTTTATCATTGCAAATAACTTTAAACATAAAAGGCAATTTTACCCATGGACCTCGCCTAATGGAATGCACAGGAATCAAATTGACTGCATCTATGGAAAGAGATAATGGGAAAGCTCAATATCACTAATTTTAAAAGACCAAGGATCCACTGTGAAACAGATCATCAATTGCCCATAAACCAGTTCAGAATGAAGCTGAAAAAATTGAAAACAGTTTCACAAGAGACAAAATATGACCTTGACCATATCCCACCTGACTTTAGAGACAATCTCAATGACAGATTTGATGCATTAGTCACTAAAGACCAAAGACCGGAAATGCTGTGAGATGCTATCAAGAACATCATTCATGAAAACATCTAAGATCATTAAAAAGATAGGGAAGGAATAAAAGACTAAAATGGTTGTTAGAAGAAACTGTGAACTTGCTCTCCAGCATAGAAATTCTTAAGGAAGTCGAAGAAATGAAGAAGTCCAAGAGCTGAACAAAAAATTTCTAACGTCAGCTCGAGAAAACCTGAAATCATTATATTGAATTGTGAGAAGACCTGAAGTTCAAAAACTAAAATGGAAGAACATGCTTAGCATTTCTCAAGTTTTAAGAACAAAATAAAATAATTAAGCCTAGACTTTGAAATATTGATTGATTCTTTGAGTCAAATTTTAGTGCTAGAGTGGTCCTTCTAACCACCAGGTGGTCCTTAGGAAACCATATACAGGATCACAATGAGTCTGAATTGAATCAATGACACTTAAAATTAACAATGGGAAAAATATTGAATAATACAGAAAGAATTAAGAGAAGGTGGAAGATAGAGACAGAATCAATATAGAAAATAAAATAAAAGTGTCCATGTTTAACCATTTCATGAGCTGGCATATGATTAAAATCCAATGATACGGCCAAAAGGCCAAGCTACAATGACATTATTGGCTAAAAATTGATGGAATACACATTGTAAATTTTCAAAAATGTGATGACACACTGGAGGTACTCACCCATCTATTCCAAGAAATTTGTAAGGCCAGTTAATTGGCAGAGATCCAAGCAAAGGCAGCTCATAGAAATGAAGAAAACATCTAACAATATCATTAATGTTGTTGTTGTTATGTGCCTTGGAGTCTGTTCTGACTCATAGCGACCCTGTACAGGATTTCGAGGCTGCAAATCTTTACGGGAGCAGAAAGCCTCACCTTTCTCTCATGGAACAGCTGGTAGTTTCAAACTGCCAACCTTGAGGTTAGCAGCCCGACTCATAACTACCAGAGCTTCTTAATATACAAGCAAGTAAAATTTTGCTAAAGATAATTCAAAAACAACTGCAACAGTCTAATGCCAGGGAATTTCTAGAAATGAAAGCTAGATTTAGAATAGGACATGGAGTTAAGGATTTAATTTCTGACATCAGATGGGAGTTGTCTGAAAGCAGAGGATGCCAGAAAGATGTTTACTTGTGCTTTATTGAGTATGCAAAGACTTTTGACAGTGTGGATTATGACAAGTTATAGATAACATTGCAAAGAATCCTTGATTGTGTTCATGTTTTTACTATTGCTGTTAAGTGTCATCTAGTCAGTTCTGACTTATAGCAACCCTGTATAGGATTTCAAAGGTACAGCTTGGTGGATTTGAACTACCAACCTTGTGGTTCACAGCTCAGTGTTGATCCTACAGCACTACACCAGGAGTACTTGTATTCATGAGGAGTTTGTATATAAACCAAAAGGCAGTCATTCAAACAGAACAAGGGAATAATGAATGATTTAAAATGAAGGAAGGCATGTGCATAGGCAGTATTCTTTAACCATAATTTTTCAATCTGTATTCTGGGCAAATAATCCAAGAAGCTAGATTATTTGAAGAGCCTGGCATCTGGACGGGAGGAAGATTCATTAATAAACTACAATATGCAGATGGCATAGCCATGCTTGGTGAAAGAAAAGAGGATTTAAAATACTTACTTATGAAGATTTAAAGACCACAACTGTAAGTATGGATTGCACCTCAATATAAAGAAAACAAAAATCTTCACCACTAGACCAATAAACAACATCATGATAAATGGAGAAAAGATTGATGTTATCAATGACTTTATTTTTCTTGGATCTGCAAGTGATACTCATGAAAGTAGCAATTAAAAAAAAATAATTGATGTATTTCATTAGGCAGATCTACTGCATAAGACTTCTTTATAATGTTCAAGAGCAAAGATAGCAATTTTTGGACTGTGGTCCTTCTGACCCAAGCTATAGTATTTTCAATAGCCTAATATACCTGTGAAAGTAGTAGACCAGCGAATAAGGAATACAATAGAAGAATTGGTGCATTTGAATTATGGTGTTGGAGAAAAAATATCAAAAGCAACATGGACAGCCAGAAGAACAAACATCTGTGTTAAAAAAATGTACAATCAGAACAATCCTTAGAATCAAGGATAGTGAGACTTCATCGCTCATACTTTGGACATATTCTCAGGCAGGACGAGTTCCTGGAGAATGACATTATGCTTGGTAAAGTGGAGGGCAAGCGAAAAAGAGGAAGACCCTAAAAAAATGGATGGGCAAAGTGGCAAAAATGGGTTCAAATTTGACAATCGTGAAGATAGCACAGGATTTGGCAGTGTTTTGTTCTGTTGTGCTTGGGTAGCTATGAGTCGGAGCCAAGTTGTTAGCACCTAATAACAGTAACAACACTAATATTAATCATAAACACCACAGATAAATTATCTAAACAGCAGCTAAAATATATATTTAATTATCTAAACAACAGTTAAAATATATATTTTTACCCCCCCCAACTTTATAACTTTGTGTGTGTGTGTGTGTGTGTGTGTGTGTGTGTGTTAATTGAGTGACGGTATACATATAAGATCATCAGTTTTACATTAAACAAATAATACACTTTGTTTCATCTCAATGATTGCAATCCCTTCATGCAACAGCAGTCACGTGATTCTTCCCTGTGGCTCCTATTTCCCTTCCACCACCTTCCCATTCTTTCTCACCACTGTCCTTAGGTACATGTTGCTCCTTTGATTTTGAATAGTTATGTGCACCATCATTCATAGTGAGTATATCTTACTTGTTGTTGTTGTTGTTAAGTGTCATCAAGTCTATTCTGACCCATAGTGACCCTGTATAGGGTTTCTGAAGAGTGGCTGGTGAGCTTGAAATACCAATCTTGCAGTTCAAACAGCTTTGCAGTCTGGCACATTACCTCACAGCTCCACACCAGGACTCCATATCTTACTAGTTCCCCCTATATACCTATCTATTTCTTGGCTTAAAGTTTTTCCTCCTGTATACCGATTGACTTCTTGGTTGAAAGTTGTTCCCCTCTATATACCTATATACTCATCTACTGCTTGTGTTCATTTCCAGAAAAGGGCCATAATCGCAGGATCCTCCTGTTTCTGACTAGTGTTTTTGTTGTTAAGTGCTGTTGAGTCAATTCTGACCGATAGCTACCCTGTATAGGGATTCCAAGGAGCAACTGGTGAGCTTGAACTACCAAACTTGAAGTTTAAAAAACTTTGCAGTTTGATGCATTAGACCATCTGACCAGTGTTGTTGTTGTCAGATGCCATTTAGTCGGAACCAAATCATAGCAACCCCATGCACAGCAGAAGAAAACAATGTCTGATCCTGGGCCAACCTCACTACACTGCCACACTTGACACCATCAAGGATGCCACCAGGCTGATCCATCACGTTGGGGGTCTTCCTCTTTTTCTCTGACCCTCCACATTACCCAGCACGACATCCTTCTCCAATGATTGTTCTCTCCGGACAATGTGTCCAATGTATGAGAGATGAAGCTTAGCTATCTTGGCCTCCAAGGAGCACTCTGG
>NW_006408766.1:2111828-2113749 GCF_000296735.1 Chrysochloris asiatica
TCAGATTCAAAATGGCCAATACCAGTCCATTTCAACTCACTAATGCCTAAGATATCGATGTTGATGTGTTCCATTTCATTTTTGACAACTTCCAATTTTCACAGATTCATACTTCGTACATTCCATGTTCTCATATTCAATGGATGCTTACAGCTGATTCTCTTCAGTTTGATTTGTGGCCCTTTAGCAAATGAAGGTTCTGTGAGCATTTCTCCCCTGAGCTTAACTCTATTCACTTCATCCTGGTCATCTTGGTCAACTTTACTTTGAGGAGGCATTTTTTCACCAGTCGCATTCTGAGTGCCTTCCCACCTTCCGGTCCTGTATCTGACAGTGTTTCTCTGCTATTCATAGAATTTTCAGTGATTAGTGATTTGGAAGTAGTTTGTCACTCTTTCTTCCTAGTCTGTCTTTGTTTGGAAGCTCATCTGAAACCTGTCCACCATGGGTGACCATGATGGTTATTTAAAATACCAGTGATATAGCCCTCAGAATCACAGCAATTCAAACCACCACAGCACGACAGACAGATGAGTGGCAGTTGCATGGTTGCTGTTAAATAGGAATCTCCTCTGCTAGGGCCCTTAAGTTCGGTTCAAAGGTGGGATTTCCATCCTTGGATGTCAATCAAGAGCAGAAGCGCAGCAGAGATGACTGGGTTGTAACGAGACGTTTTGGGCTGCACTTGTGGGTCTGTAAGTTGGTCGACCCTGCCTCTAAGCCATGATCCAACGGTTAAGCTAGGGTGGCGCTCTCGTGTCCGGGGTAAGTAGGACAGCCTGGCCAGCCCCTACAGTCTCTTCCTGCTAGGCAGCATCTCCCCATCGACCTGGTCTCCAGACACCTCTCACCCTGCCGCTCCGTGGGCTGGGTTTCATTTAACACCTCCACCAGGTCTGCTCAGTTCTCGCACATCGTTTAACCACCACCCTCCTTGATAGAAGTCCTCCATGATACTGACTAGTGTACCCAGTTCTTTTTTCTTTTTTCAAAAAATTATTTGGGGTTTTATTACACACATTATGCCTCTCTATTCAGAATGTTCTGATGTTATCCTGTTCAGGGAAGTTGGTGGTAGAAACTGCACTATCTAGCTCCTCTGGTCTCAGAATCATGAAGACAGATGTTCACACCTTCCAGTAATCTGTTGGATATGTTGATTTCAAGCATCTTCAATTTTTAAAGTGTTGAAGAACAAAGCTCTCAGCTTGAGGACTAAGGTGTGCCTGACCCAAGCCATGGTATTTTCAATAACCATTGAAATTTCACATTGCATGCGAAAGCTGGTCAGTGAATAAGGAAGACCTTAGAAGAATTGATGCTTTTGAATTATGGTGTTGGAGGAGAACATTGAAAGTACCATGGGGTACCAAAAAAACCAACAGGTCCGTTTTGGAAGACGTGCAGCCAGAGTGCTCCTTGGAGGCCAAGATGGCCAAACTTCATCTCTTATGCTTTGGCCATATTGTCAGAAAGGAGCAGTCATGTCGGGGACCCGCCTCGACATTGGGGTTCAGTTCACGAGGGGAGGATACCGGACGGCGACTCAAGAATACACAGAAAGAGACAAAGGAGACAAAGAGAGAGACAAAGAGGCACCCCAAAGCCAGGGTGGATACATCACTGATAGGCAGGCTTGGGACTACAGGCATCGTGGCCTCTGCAGGCAGCAACTCACTGCCCTGCGATCTTTACCACATGCCTTCCAGCCAGTAATGCACTGATCCTTACTCCATGCCTGCCAACCAGCAATGCACTGATCTTTACTCCATGCCTGCTAACCAGTAATGCACACCTGGGGAAGCCCGGGCCTCTGCTTTATTCAGGGGAGGAGTTTCACACCAAGCTGGGAGGGACTTAGGCAAGGTACAGCTAACATCAGTACTTTTCCAGACATTCAGGTAACTTTACATAGTACTTC
>NW_006408766.1:2114001-2123586 GCF_000296735.1 Chrysochloris asiatica
AGCTGTGAAGTAGCTAAGACATTTTTAGTTAATCCTTTGGAGAAATGCTTAACCTTACAACCTTCAGTCTGGGCTTTAGGAAAATACCCCATTTATCTGTGGATTGTCAAATGCTCCAGTGTATTAGTTTAATATATATACCTGAATATTAATATGAAAGCAATTTGCCATTAACTGCCAGTGGCCTCATTTGTTACACTCGGCCCTAGCGGGCCTCGAACCTCTGATTAGTCTTACACGGTCTGCAACACAGTCACTGGAGAAGGATGTCATGTTCAGTAAGGTGGAGGGTCAGAGAAAAAGAGGAAGACCACCAATGAGATGGATTGATTAAGTGGCAGCATCAATGGACTCAAGCATGGCAACAGTAGTAAGGTGGCCCAGGATTGGGCAGTGTTTTGTTCTGCTGTGCATTAGGTTGCTATAAGTTGGTACTGACTTGATGGCACCTAACAACAACAACAACTCTCGAAAGTAAGATGCAAAATGTTTTCTTTGTGTGCTATGTTGTGCCAATTGATTGTGGTGTCCCATGAAACTATGGTCCTGAGCTCCAGACTCAGCTACTCATTGCCTTAAGATGCTTGATAATATCTAGTTTTCATCATTTTGACTGTTGTACGCACCTCCAGATTTACAGTGATGTTTGTAGGAAAGGTAGATACTCATGTACCAATTTGCTCTTTCACACTCTTGTATATTTATGGGACCTACGTATGGTGGTGGTGGTTGGTAGTTATGTGCTGTGGAGTAGATTCTGACTCACAGCGACCCTTGTGGTTAGCAGTTCATCTCATAATCCACTCTGCTATACAGCTCCTTACATGCATATACATATACACATCTGCATGCTTACACACATACAAACACTTATACATACATTCTACTCTTCTTCCCATAATCATACAGCATATGTCTCTTTTCATGTATTTACCCACAGGATATTGTTGTTCTAAGATTATATATGATCACTATTTACCTCTATCTCCTTTACCCCTTGTATACTCATTAAATCCATATTTAATATAATTTTTTAATATAATACAAATGCCTTTCCTGATTTTGCTTCATAATAGCTCTTCCATGTCCTAATTGTGATGTTTTACATATTCCTCAGTATGAATCGGTACTGACTCAATGGCACCTAACAACAACAACAACAACAGATTCCTCTTTAGATTTCTTTGCATATCTTCTGTGATGATACTTCCTCACATTTACTCTTGTCCTAGATTAGTATTTTGAAATGAGCTCAGACTTCACTTCCTCCAGAAAGCCTTTATAAACTTCTTCATCTTTGTGAGCTGTTTCACAATTGTGCTTTTGGGTTATATTAGGATGGCTCTATTTCAAAAATTCTCAGAACTGGACTGATAAATAACTCATTAACAATAATGCGAATGGGTTTGCATGCCTTAGAATAATGTTTCTTGGAAGCCAGACTGGTAAGATTTTGTCTTTCATACTTTTGACATGTCATTGGTCATGGGGGTGGTTATATGACGTGGAGTTGGTTCCAACTCATAGCAAGCCTGCATAAGATTTCCAGGGCTGTAAATCTTTACAGAAGCAGAAGCCTTATCTTTCTCCCATGGAACTGCTGGTAGTTTTGAACTACTGTCCCTGAGGTTAGCAGCCCAATTCGTAACCTCTGTACTACCAGAGCTCCTTGACATATAGTTCTGACTCATAGTAGTTCAGCACCATCTTCAAAAACCATTTCTATAATAGAACTACTATGCTGATACTATGCCAATGAGTCTCCTTGGATGTCTTCCTCTTTTTGCTGCCTCTCCAGTTTACAAAGCATGATGTCCTTCTCCAGAGAAGCCTGAAGCTGCTGTCTCTTCTTGCCACCACATTTGCAGTGATACTTTTCCAGATGGGGATGTCAAGGTTTGTTGATAACTCTTCTTTCTTGATGTTGTTGGGATCATCTGTTTCTGTTTCTGATGTGGTTCTTTTTAGACCTAGCAGGATGGCAAAATTATCCAATACCTTAGTAGAGTCCCCTACACCCTACTTGCATGATACCATCCAATCATTTGGTGGGAATTAAGAAGTCTTTTGATAGAAAAGTTATATAAGTAAATTCACAGTGCCACATCATGGTATAAAAACCATGTTTTTTTCTTGATGCACCCTAGTAAGACCAAGACAAGTGCATTACTGAGAGAACATGTCTGCAAACATCCACTGATTGCAAAGACATGATTAAATATGTTTTGTTCACAATAAATCCCTGTGTATGAACTGGAGCCCTGGTAACAATACTTTTTGACTTATCCTAATATATTTTTCCTTTGTTTTGAATGAAAGTCAACAGATATATTCTATAAAGCAATTTTTTAATATATCATTTCTTGCAGCTACAGTGATCATATGATATAACCCTGAATGATGAAACATAAGCCACATTCAGTGAGAGATTTGAGGAATGTGTGTTGAGTTTTTCCTGACACAGGTTTCATATTTTTGTGCTTCATCCTCTAGAAAAATTCATGCAGTGTCTGAAGCTGAAATATCCTATGGAAATCACATAGGATAAAGCTATATATTAAAAACAATGGAGCAGAAAGATAGACATATTTATCACTGAATTTTTTAAGAGATGTAAATAATTTTGTTTTGCTGGTTCAAACCAATTTTAATCATGGTTTATGTTTCTTATTGGAAGATGCATTCTAAACCGATAGAATTAATATGTATCAACTTTCAGTGGTTAAATTATTCTGAAACTATCCTCATTATGTAGAGATTGAAGCAGTAGTTTTTAATTCTAAGAAACATGCTCTTTTTCTGTGTGTGTGTGTGTGTGTGTGTGTGTGTGTATTTCCTGTTGTTAAATGCCATCAAGTCAATTCTGACTCATAGTTACCCTGTACAGGAATTCCAAGGAAAGCAAGGAGAGGTTGGTGAATTTGAACAGCCAACTTTGCTGTTCAAACTGAACTTGAGGTGGAGTACTTATTGTATGGTGCTGCACCAAGACACTCTTTTTATATTTATATATATATATACACATCTTAATATATATATATATATATATATATAGATAGATAGATAGATAGATAGATAGATAGAGAGAGAGAGAGAGAGAGAGAGAGAGTCGTGATATGGCACTGTGGGTTAATGCACCAGACTGCAAAGCCATTTGAACTGCAAGGTTGGTGGTTCAAGCTCACCAGCTGCTCCTTGGAAACCCTATACAGGGTTGCTGTGGGTCGGAACTGGCTCAACAGCACTTCACAAGAACAATATATATATTGTGGTAAGTTGCATGTTGCTGTGATGAAAGAAGCTATGTCACTGGCATTTTAAAATCAGCATGACCACCAATAGTTGAAAGGTTTCAGTTGAACTTCCAGACTAAACTAAATAAGGTAGAACGAGATGCAGACTCCTTCTAAGTTTTACTGCTGAAAGCCTTATGAATGGCAACAGAACATTGTCAGGTACAGTGATGGAAGATGAGCTCCTCAGGTTGGGAGGAACTCAAAATACAATTGCAGCAGAACTGCCTCCTCAAAGTAGAGTGGATAATGATGGCACAAATATAGTAAAGCTTTTAGGACCTTCATTGGCTGATGGGGCACAACTTATAACGAGGGCAAACGACTGCAAACATCCATAAATAATCAGAATATGTACGGCGTATGAATCTAGGAAAATTGAAGGTTGTCAAAAATGAAATGGAATGCATACTGACAGATATCCTAGGTATTAGTGAGCTGAAATACACTGCTATTGATAATTTTTAATCTGAAATGAATAATTCAAGAGCAATGACCTAATATTCATCATCAAACAGAACATTTTAACATCTGTCTTGAAGTACAACACTATCTGTAATAGGATGATATCCATATGCCTACAGGGAAGCACCAAAGAGCTCTGATAGCCTAGTGGTTATGAGTGGGACTGTTAACCTCAGAGTCAGCAGTTTGAAACTACCAGCTGTTCCTCAGGAGAAAGATGAGGCTTTCTGCTCCTGTGAAGATTTTCAACCTCAGAAACCCTAGGCAGGGTAACTGTGAGTTGGAACTGACTCCATAGCACATAATCACCACCACATAGAAGACCAGAAGTCCTGGTGTGGTGCTGTGAGTTAATAGGCCAGACTTCAAAGCCATTTGAATTACAAGGTCAGTGGTTTAAGCTTACCAGCTGATCCCCAGCAACCCTTTACAGAGTCACTATGTGTTGGAACTGACTCCATAGCATTTAACAATAACAACATTGAAGATTAGTTAATACCCATATTAAAATTTACCCATCAACCACTCAAACCAATGGTGATGAAATTTAAGTATCCTGTTAACTTCTTCAGTCTGAAATCAGTCAAACATGCAATGAAGATGTATTGATAATGACTGTAAATGGAATCAAAGGTTAGAAACAAAGAAGAATAAGTAGTTGGGAAATATGGCATTTTTGATAGAAAATATGCTTTTTGACTTCCCCCAATATATTTTTCCTTTGTTCTGAATGTCAGTCTACCACATCATAGAATCTTGCATGACCAATGGCTTATTCATTACAAATACCATTTTAAAACTGCATAAAAAGTGATTATATACACAGAATTAATCATATGGCATACACAAGAATAAAATTCACTACTTCTGTGGGAAGACATGATGGAAAAGCTCAATATCATCAGCCAAAACAAAGCTAGAAGCTGACTATGAACAGACTATCAATTGCTTATATGCAAATTCTGGCTAAAGCTGAATAAAATTAAAACAAGTGCACAAGAGCCAAAATATGACCTTGAACATATCCTATCTCAATATGATGGACATCTCAAGATCAGATTCAATGCATTAGATACTAAAGACCAAAGACAAGAAAGGTTGTGGGATGGCATCAAGAATACCAAACAGAAAGAAAGCAAAATGTCAATTAAAGAGATGGGACATAAAGAAAAGACTGAAATATATGTGAAAAGAGACTCTGAAACTTGCTCTTGAGCTAAAGTGAATAGAAGAAACAAGGAAGTACAAGAGCTGAAGAGAAAATGTCAAAAGGCAGCTTGAAAAGAGGACGTCAAGTATTTTAATGTAAAGTACAAAGTCTTGTAGTTAGAAAATCAAAAGAAAAAAAAAAAAAAAAAAAAACACTCTTAGCATTTTGCAAGCTGAAAGAAAGCATCAAAAGAAGATGGAAGTAATACAAACAGTTAATGGACCAAAAAGAAATATTGATGTTCTACCATTTCAAGCCACAAATCATCTGTCAGTTTGTTGTACTATGGTGGCTTGTGAGTTGCTGTGATTCTGGAAGCTATGAAACCAGTATTTTAAAAACCAGCAGGATCACCCATTGAGAACAGGTTTCAGATGAGATTCCAGACTAGGACGAAGGAGTGACAAACTACTTCCAAATAGTCAATGAAAACCGTATGAATAGCAGAGAAACACTGTGATATAGTGACGGAAAATGATCCCCTCAGGTTGGAAGGCACTCAAAATGTGACTTGGAAAGAGCTGCCTCCTCAAAGTAGAGTTGACTGGAATGAGGTGAATGTAGTAAAGGGCCTTCATTTGCTTATAGGGCACAACCCAAAATGAAGAGAAACAGCAGTAAACATCCATTGAAAATTGGAACATGGAATGTATGAAGTATGAATCTGTGAAAATTGAAAGTTGTCATAAATGAAATGGAATGCATCAACATACATATCTTAGGCATTAGTGAGCTGAAATGGATTGTTATTGGCCATTCTGGATCTAACAACCACATGGTTTACTAAGCCAGAAATAACAAATTGAAAAGGAATGGTGTTGCATTCATCGTCAAAAAGAACATATCCAGATCAGTCATGAGGTACAATGTTGTCTGTGATAGGATAATATCCATATGCTTACAGAGAAGCCCAGTTAATACCACTATTATTCCAATTTATGCACCAACCACTAAAGCCAGTGAGGATGAAATAGAAGAATTCTACAAATTTCTTCAATCTGAAATCAATCCAACATGCAATCAAGATGTATTGCTCATTACTGATGATTGGAATGCAAAGATTGGGAGCAAAGAAGAAGGACCAGTAGTTGGAAAATATGGCCTAGGTGATAGAAATGATGCTAGAGAACGAATGATAGATTTCTGCAAAGTGAATGATTTGTTTATTTCAAATACCTTCTTTAGACAGCATAACAGACGACTATACACGTGGACCTCGTCAGATGAAACACATAGAAATCAAATTGACTACATCTGTGGAAAGAGAAAATGGAAAAGCTCCATATCATCAGTGAAAACAAGGCTAGGGGCAGACTGTGGAACAGACCATCAATTACTCATATGAAAATTCAAACTGATGCTGAAAACAAAGGAAACAAGTCCAGGAGAGTCAAAATATGACTTTGAATATATACCACCAGAATTTAGGGATCATCTGAGGAACAGATTTGATAAATTAAACACTAAAAACCAAAAGACCAGAAGAGTTGTGGTATGATATCAAGAACATCATACATGAAGAAAGCAAAAAGTCATTAAGAAGACAAGAAAGAAGAAAAAGTGAAAATGGATGTCAGAAGAGATCCTGAAACTTGCTCACAAACATAGAGCTGCTAAAGCATAATGGAATAAATTACAAGGTACAAGAGCTGAACAGAAAATTAGAAAGATTAGCTCAAGAAGATAAAACCCAGTATTACAACAAAATGTGCAAAGAACTGGAATCAGAAAACCAAAAAGAAGAACACGCTCAGCATTTCTCAAGCTGGGGAAAGTGAAGAAAAAATTCAAGCCTCAACTTTTGTTGTTGAAATATTCTCTGGTCAAATTATTGAAAGATGCAGAAAGTATCAAGAGAAGATGGAAGTAATACACAGAGTCACTGTATCAAAATGGTTAATGTTCAATTTTTTAAAGAGGTAACATAAGATCACAAGCCAATGATACTGAAGGAGGAAGTCCAAGGTGCATTGAAGAAATTGGCAAAGAACAAGGCACCAGGAATTAATGGAATAAAAATAGAAAATTTTCAAGAAAGTCAGGAGGCACAGGAGGCACAGGAGGCACTCACTCATCTATGACAAGAAATTTGGAAGACACCTACCTGCCCTACTGACTGGAAGAGATCCATATTTGTGCCCATTCCGAAGAGATATGACCCAATGGAATGCGTAAATTATCAGACAATCTCTTTGCTATCTCATGCAAGTAAAGTTTACTAAAGGTAATACGGAAATGGCTTCAAGTATACATTGACAGAGAACATCAAGAGGTTCAAACCAGATTCAGAAGAGGCTATGGAAGGAGGGATATTGTTGCTGATATCTGATGGATCTTGGCTGATAACAGAGAATATCAGAAAGATGTTTACCTGTGCTTTATTGAAGACGCAAATTCTTCTGATTTTGTAGATCATGACAAGTTATGGACAACTCTGCAAAGTATGAGTATTACAGAACACTTAATTGTGCTCATGAGGAATCTGTACATGGACCAAGAAGCAGTTGTTCGAACAAAGCATGCGGACACTGAATGATTTAAAATTAAGAAAGGTGTGTGACAGGGTTGTGTTCTTTCACCATACTTATTCATCTTGTATGCTGAGCAAATAATCTGACAAGTTGGTTTATATGAAGAAAAATGTGGCATCAGGATTGGAGGAAAACTCATTAACAACCTATGATATGCAGATGATGCAACCTTGCTTGCTGAAAGTGAAGAGGACTTAAAATATTTACTCATAAAGATTAAAGAGCACAGCCTTTGGTATGGGTTACATCACAATGATAAGAAAACAAAAATCTTCACCAATGGACCAATAAACAACATTCTTATCAATGGAGAAAAGATTGAAGTTGTCAATGACTTCATTTTTCTTTGGTCAACTATCAACACTCATGGAATCAGCAGTGAAGAGATCAGAAGACGTATTGCATTAGACAAATCTGCTGCACAAAACTTTTTTAAAGTTTTGAGTTGCAAAGATGTAAGCTTGAGGACTAAAGTGTGCCTGACCCTAGTCATAGTATTTTCAATAACCTCATATGCATGAGAAAGCTGGGCATTGAATAAGGAAGACCATAGAAGAATTGATGCTTTCGAGTTATGGTATTGGAGGAGAATATTGAAAATGCCATGGACTGCCAAAAGAACCAATAGATCCGTTTTGGAAGAAGTGTAGCCAGTGTACTGCTTGGAGGCCAAGACGGCCAAACTTCGTCACTCATACTTTAGACATATTGTCAGGTGGGACCAGTTGCTAGAGAAGCATATTTTGTTTGGTAAGGTAGAAGGTCAGAGAAAAAAAGGAAGACTCTCAACGAGATGGATTGGCTAAGTGGCACTAACGATGGACTCAAGCGTGGCAACAATAGTGAGGTAGGCCCAGGATTGGGCAGTGTTGTGTCTGCTGTGTATAAGTTGTTATGAGTTGGTTCCAACTCAATGTCACCTAACAACAACATCCATTTCAAGAGGTAACTAGCATATGATCAAGTACTGGTTGTACTGAAGGCAAATGTCCAAGCTTCATTAAAGGAACTGTAAAAGAAACAAGGCTCTGGGAATTGGTGAAATACAATTTGAAATAATTTTACAAAATGATACAGCACTGAAGTTCCTCACATATCTATACCAAGAAATTAGGAAGACAGCTACCTTGTCAGCTGATTGGAAGAGCTATATAATTGTACCTATTAAAAAAGAGAAGTTACCCAATGGCATGTAAAACAAATGAACAAAAACATTAATATCATATCTGATAAAATTAAGACATGGAACAAGTGATATCATTGCTGACATCAGATTGATCTTAGCAGAAATCTGGAATACCAGAAAGATGTTTATTTGTGCTTCATAGACAATGTAAAGGCTATCGACAGTGTGAATATGCTTGACATTGTGTCAACAACTTATCTATATATGTATATATCTGTATGTGTCTATTTATCTTCTATATACATCTCTTTGTCACTTTATATAACAATAGCAAAATGACAAGGTCTCTATTACATTGTGAAAAATGATAATACCATAGCAATTATACTCATGAGGAACTTTTACTTATACCAAAAGAAAGTCATTGAGCTTGAGCCCTAAGGACAGACATGGCAGTGGTCTAAAGGCTAAGTGGTGTCTGTGGTGCTCAAGGAGCCTGAGCTCTTATTCCAAACTCCAGTGATCAGACCTGCTCTTGTCTCACCATTTCTCCTGGACTAGTCTACTCCACGAGTGCAGCACATTCATTCACCTGTTCCCCAGTCACTGTTCTGGTTCCATGGCTGCATCTCTCCACTGCACTGGTAAGAGGGTTGTCAGTGTTTTGCTCCTGGGCCTGCTCCCAGCTGCTTATTTGAATCCTTGCTCTGCGACAGACTACTCTCTAGCTGTGGTTCTCACTCTCCATGGTCACTAGGGCATGGGACAGGTTGTTACTGACTATATCCATGAGGATGCACCCCAGAAAGCTGCCAAGGCTGGCCTCCTGGCACTCTTAGCTCTAACCTTTCCTGGACTGTTCTATTCCAACTATCATGATGTTGTTGTTGTTGTTGTCAGGTGCCATCGAGTCGGAACCGACTCATAGCAACCCCATGCACAGCAGAACGAAACAATGTC
>NW_006408766.1:2144619-2156427 GCF_000296735.1 Chrysochloris asiatica
GAGGGGATAATAATCAATGTAATGAAACAAGCTATATGAATTGGGTTGAATGTGAAGCTGATGATGTGCCCTGTAAACTTTCACTCAATGCAAAATAAAAATGTGAGAACCTGAAAAAATATATATATATAAATAAATAAAATGATACATAATAAAAAGGAAAAGAGGAAGTCATTGAAACAGAAGAAGGGGTAACTGAATGGTTTAAAACAGGAAAGTTGTATGCCAGGATTGTGTTCTTTCATCATATTTATTCAATCTGTAAATTGTTGTTAAGTGACATCGAGTTGGTTCTGACCCATAGTGACCCTGTAAAGGGTTTTGAGGAGTGGGTGGTGAGCTTGAACCACCACCTTGCAGTTCAGATGGCTTTGCAGTCTGGCGCATTACCCTACAGTGCTACAACATAAGCAGATTTTTATGAAAACTAATGTATCATCAAGATTGGAGGAAGCTTTCTTAACAACCTGAAACATACAGAAGATATAGCATTGCTTACAAAGAATTCATTTTGCTAGGATCTACAATGAGCACTCATGCAAGCAGCAGTCAAGAAATTAAAGGATATTATTCATTAGGCAAATCTGCTTCAAAGACCTCTTTAAAGTGTCTTTGAGTGAGTGAGTTGGAAGATAAAGACACGCCTGACTCAAGCCATGGCATTTTCAGTCACCTCTAAAATCTGGCACAATATTCAACAATGTTCCACTGCTGTTCATAAGATTTTTGGAGGCTAACCATTCAGAAGTAATCCACCTCTTGTTAGTCTGTCTTAGTCTGGAAGCTGACCTAAAAGTTTTCCAACATGGTGACCTGGTAGTATTTAAAATACTGGTAGCCAAAAGTCCAGCATCACAGCAACACACAAGTCACCACAGTACTAGAAACTGTCCTAGGAATGGTGGATATTGTTATTTGTGTTGTTGTTAAGAGCTCTGAAGTTGATTCTGACTCACAGTGACCCTGCACAGAGTTTCTGAGGTATGGCTGGTGTGTTTAACCGGTTGACCTTTCAGGTAGCAATCTGATGTTTATCAACATACGAGTCCTGGAGTTGCTCTGTAGTGTAACTACTAGACAGCTAACTGCAAGGTCAGCAATTCAAACCTCCAGCTGCTTCTCAGAAACCCTTTACAGGGTCACTATAAGTCAGAAACAATTTGACATCTCTTAACAACAACAAATATATATAAATATAATCCTGTTTTTGCAAGGTAGCATATGCACTGGACCGCTAACCAAAAATGTGGTAGTGCAAATCTTTCAGCCCCTCCTTGGAAACCCTATACAGGATCACTAGGAGTTTGAACGGGCTCATTGGCATTTAACTATTACATTCCATTCCATTTGATTTTTCCTCATATATATATTGTTGAGAAATTGTTAATTGCCATAAGGTCAGTTGTCTGGACCTCAAGGTAGGTTGTTGAACCTTTGAAAGCCTTTACAGGGTTGCAATGATTCAGAACCAACTCAATGACACTTAATAGTAACAACAACAACAAAGAAAGGTATAGTTCAAGTGAACCAAAGAAAGTGAAGGACACATGCACAGAGAATGATTACATTTTTTCCAGTGATTTACCCATTTATAGATAATTTGAGTAATGATTGTGATCTCCAGGAAGTAGGGAATGACATAGCCTGTAGGTAAGCTGATAAGTGTGGATTTAATACAATGTGTTGTTGTTGTTGTTGTTGTTGTTGTTAAGTGCCGTGGAGTCTGTTCTGACTCACAGCAACCCTGCACAGGGTTTTCAAGGTTGTAAATCTTTACGGGAGCAGAAAGTTTCATCTTTCTCCTGCGGAACCAGTGGTAGTTTCGAATTGCTGAACTTGCGGTTCACAGCCTGATTCATAACCACTGCACTACCAGAGTTTCTTAATACAATGTGTAGCTATGGGTTAATGTGTCAGATTGCAAATCTGTTTGAACTGAAAGTTCTGCGATTCAAGCTCACCAGCTGCTTCTCGGACACCCTATACAGGGTCGCTAAGGGTCGGAACCAACTCGACTGGACTTAACAACAACAGAAACAATACAAATATCATAGACATTCCCTTAAAGCTTTTAAAAGAAATATGACATGAAACAGATTCTGTAAAAAGATTATTCCCAATAGCCAGTTCAAAAATGAGCATATTTGGGGGTAATGGAAAAGGAGACAAGTATATTTCCTGTTACCAGGTTGATTACTGCGCTGAAGCCATTGTTGTTGTTGTTGCTGTTGTATATACTTTCGAGTTGGTTCTGACACATAGCAACCCTGTATAGGGTGTCTGGGACTGTTCATCTTTACGTCAGTATAAGCTATTTTGTTGTTGTTGTTGTGAAGTGTTGTCGAGTCAGTTCCAGCCCATAGCGACCCTGTGTAAGGTTTCCAAGGAGTGACTGATAAGCTTGAATCACTGACCCTGTAGTTCAAATTGATTTTGCAGTCCAGTGCATTAACCCACAGCAACACACCAGGACTCCAGAAGAAGCCATTCCATCAGTAAATTCAATTTCATCATCAGTCTATGTCCCATATGAAGCACACCTTATGTACTAGATGAAGTACACTAGCACAGAATTTCCTAGCGAAGATTCAAGGTGATGATTTGTACAGAGGAGTATGTATTTTTTCCAGCCTGCCATATGCTCCAACTAGGTGCTAGTCCCATTACTAAAGATGGTGCAAAAAGCATTTAGACCAGAGAAGCTTTTAGGGCTATCCAATAAAAAACTTTAGGAACATTAGCAAAAACAAAACAATTCCCTAAAACAATCATTGTATCTCCAATAATCAGTTTTATGGTTTCTTATTTTCATATGCTTATCTGTGGAAATATGATAGCATGCAGAAATTGCTTAACTAAAGAAATGCAACAGAATCTTAAACTAATGGGTATGGTGTGCCATGCTTTAACTTAATGATGTGGCACTTTTTGGACTATCCCACTTTATATGTAAATTTGTGTACCCCTTGTAAATGGAAAATCTCATATAGACTATGTAACATCATTGTGCAGCATAAAAATTATATCAAAATGGGTTTTCTTGATGACATGCATCCATTAGAAGAAGCCCATAAAAATGTTATAAACATATTTGGATCTTCTAGGTGATGATTTTTCTTGACAAGCTAATGTGCTGTGCTATGAGTAGAAATGGAGTAATATTGTTGAAAATAACAGAATGACTCCTGTGTCTTTATACCAAGAAAATCTCAAGAAAAACTGTACACTCAACAAAAGCCTGCTGTTAAGGTAGTCCAGTGAGAATTGCACGTTTTCATATGATACTTTTGCACGTGCTTCCTAGACTTGTAGAATATATATTGATATAGATGTAATTTTCTTAAATTTACATGTAAGAAATGCAATCATTGCTGAGATTGTCAGTGATTCTAAAGCAAACATTTTTTCTCAAGTTATCTATAATTTGAGTAATAGTTTCTCAGAGCTGAAAAATGTAAGATACATGTACCAATTTTCTGTAGATATCATTATAAAATGTTCTACATTTGCTTTATTACTTTTAAAGAAAGCATATGTTCAGGATTTAGTGCAGCATTTGCAATTTGCATGTGTTTAATCCTTATAGGCTTGACTAAACTCTTACAGTTCTGATAAATATTTCAGTTATCATTTGTTTTCTCATTTTAAATAAAAAATTTCAAATTCTAAGTTCAGACTCAGTTAAAATTGAAGATTGATAAATCTTCTACCAGCTTGTGTGAAAGTATCAGCTACATTTAAAATAAAGACACTAAAATTTTACTTCATATCCATGCACAGAGAAATAGAAAACAAAGTTAATATCATATAAGCTAGTGACTACTCACAATATTGTGTTTGTAACTAAGATGGTTTTACTTTATTTCCAGCTAACAAATACATATAGATTAGTCTCTCATTTCTGGAAGCATTAGAGACTAATTAAAAAAAAATGCTTATTTATTACAAATATATGAAAATGATGAATATACATTTTCAATGACAGTAATGATTAAATATATCATAACACTTACTTTGTAAGGAAAACTAGTCAATCCAGAGACAGAGTTGAGAGACCTAAAAGATATGATAGGGAGAGGTTTGGTTTCTACATCTAGGACATATGAATGGAATTTGACACATATATCAAGTTAGGAGAAATGCATTTAATTCTGAGCAATTTCAACAAATAGAACTAAGATAACAGAATAAAGACAAGGTTCTGAAAGTTTTACACATGTTAGTAAAAGAAGTTCAGATTAATAAAGGAATAAAAGCAAAATATACAATTTGTTGTTGTTGTTGTTAGGTGCCATCGAATCAATACTAAACCATAGCAACCTTATGCACAGAAGAACAAAGCACTGCCCGATCCTGGGCCAATGCACTACTGTTGCCACTCTTGAGTCCATCGATGCTGCTACTTGGCCAATCCATCTCTTTGGGGATCTTCCTATCTTTCTTTGACCCTCCATTTTACAAAACATGATATCCTTCTCCAGCGACAGCTCCCTCCTGACAATATGTCCAAAGTATGAGAGACAAAGCTTAGCCATCTTGGCCTCTAAGGGGCACTCTGGCTGCACTTCTTCCAACACAAATCTATTGGTTCTTTTGGCAGCCCATGGCACTTTTAGTATTCTCCTCCAACACCATAACGCAAAGGCATCAATTCTTCTACGATCTTCCTTATTCATTGTCCAGCTTTCACATGCATATGAGGTTATTGAAAACACCATGGCTCGGGTCAGGCACACCTTAGTCCTCAAGCTGACATCTTTGTTCTTCAACACTTTGCAATGGTCTTGTGCAGCAGATTTGCTTAATGCAATAAAATAGGTCCAGAAAAATCTAAAGTAAGTTAAAAAACTGTACAAATATATGTATATGTACACATATGAGAGGAGTACCCACCACTCATCTGTCAGTTTGACATACTTGTGTGTTGCTGTGATTCTGGAATCTATGCTGCTGGCATTACAAATATAAGCAGGGTGACCCATGGTGGGAAGGTTTCAGATTCACAATTTATCAGAGTAATCTGAATCCTGCTAAAATTTAAACAAAGACAAATTTCAAATTATGGTGATGTTTGAGAGAAAGAATTGTGAAATCACTTATGCTTTATGAAAAGTCTATATGGGCAATGTCCCAAAGAAATCAATACTACCAGAAGAAGAACTTATTTTAAGAAGAGAAGAGACTATTTGGAAGATGTGTTGTTGTTGTTGTTAGGTGCCATTAAGATGGTACCAACTCATAGTGACGTTATGCACAGCAGAACGAAACACTGCCCGATCCTGGGCCAACCTTATTATTGTTGCCACACTTGAGCTCACTGATGCTGCCACTTGGCCAATCCATCTTGCTGGGGATCTTCCTTTTTTTCTCTGACCCTCCACCTTATCAAACATGATATCATTCTCCAGTAACTGGTCATTCCTGACATATATCTGATGTATGAGAGATGAAGTGTGGCCATCCTGGCCTCCAAGGAACATTCTGGCTGCACTTCTTCCAACACAAATCTGTTGCTTCTATGGGCAGCCCATGGCACTTTCAATATTCTTCACCAACACCATAACACAAAAGCATCAATTCTTCTATGGTTTTCCTTATTTACTGTCCAACTTTTGCATGCATACGAGGTTATTGAAAATACCATGGCTTGGGTCAGGCACTCCTTAGTCCTCAAGCTGACATCTTTGCAACTTAGTATTTTAAAAAGGTCTTGTGCAGCAGATTTGCCTAATGCAATACACCATTTGATTTCTTGACTGCTGCTTCCTTGAGTGTTGATAGTTGATCCAAGAAGAATGAAGTCCTTGAAAAATTCAATCTTTTCTCCATTCATAAGAATGTTGTTTATTGCTCCAGTGGTGAGGATTTTTGTTTTCTTTACATTGTGATGCAAACCATACCTAAGGTTGTGGTCTTTGATATTCATCAATAACTGTTTTAAGTGCTCTTCACTTTCAGCAAGCAAGGTTGTATCATCTGCATATTGCTGGTTGTTAATGAGTCTTCCTCCAATCCTGATGCCACAGTTTTCTTCATAGAACCCAGCTTCTTGGATTAGTTGCTCAGCATACAGGTTGAATAAGTATGGTGAAAGAACACAACCCTGCAGCACATGTTTCTTAATTTTAAACCATCCAGTCTTTCCATGTTCTCTTCGAAAAACTGCCTCTTTGTCAAGGTACAGACTCCTCTTGAACACAATTAAGTGTTCCAGAATACTCATACTTCGCAATGTTGTCCATAGCTTGTCATGATCCACACAATCGAAAGCCTTTGCATAGTCTATAAAGCAGAGGTAAACATCTTTCTGATATTCTCTGCTTTCAGCCAAGATCCATCGGACATCAGCAATGATATCCCTCATTCCACGGCCTCTTCTGAATCCAGTTTGAACCTCTGGAAGTTCTCTGTCAATGTATGATTATAGTAATTTCTGTATTACCTTTAGTAAAATTTTACTCGCATGGGATATCAAAGAGATTGTTCGATGATTTCCGCAATTAATTGGATCAACTCTTTTTGGAATGGGCACAAATATGGATCTCTTCCAATCAGTGGGGAGATAGTTGTCTTCCAAATTTTTTGGCAGAGATGAGTGAGTACCTCCTGTGCTGTATCACTTTCTTGGAAGTTTTAAATTTTTATTCAATAAGTTCCTACTGCCTTGTTCTTTGCCAATTACTTCAATGCACCTTGAATTTCTTCCTTCTGTATCATTGGCTCTTTTTTTTTTAATGTTTTATTGTGAATTATGTGATAGCTTATATAGGAGAGCATTAGCTTTACATTCATCCTATCATATATTGTTTCATTGCCATGGTTACAATCCCCTCCATGTGTCACCAACCAACCAAGGGGTATACCCTGCAAGCCTGCTCCCTGTTCCACAGAACACAACCTCTCTCCCTCTTTGGGTCTAAAGTCCCCAGCTGGTCCACTGCTCCACATCATCATCTCTGCCTCCATCTCTGGTGTCACTGCTTCTCTGAGTAGGGTCATGCTCTCCGCTCCTTTTCCTTGTTGGTGCCAGGGACCTCTGCTCCTAGACTGCAAGGTCAGGCACTCCCCTCCTTTTACTACAAAATGTCTTCCTTTACATTTCCAATGCTCATAGTGGGTCCTGATAACAATTATTCACAAGAGACCTATCCTCATCTCCTTTCAGCAGCCCCACCCAGACAGACTGGATACTACTCAGTGGAGATTCTATCTTCCTCAGTGCCCTCTGGATCTAGGCTCCCTCTTGAAAGCTTGTAAGCCAGAAACTTGTTGCCTTTGTAGCTTCCGCCCCCTACCCCTCATTTCGGGTATCCAATGTCCAAGTTGCCCATCCCTGTCAATTCTGTGTATGGAGTGGGTGGGAATGATCCTCACTGTAAAGATTTGTTCCCTCTTTTGAGCTACTGCATCCATAGGTGTAGGTCAACTTCATCAAATTGTAGCAGATTACTCTTTTTTTTCTCTTCTTTCTTCTTCTAGTTGAGCTCTGATCATCCAATTATTGAAGCTAGGTCAAGTGGGTATTATCTGCTAGTGTGGATGTTATTATGAATATGCCCTCTCTTCTTATCAATTGGACACTTCACTCCCCACTCTAGTCCTCTGTGGCTATGTCACTGACTCTGGGCCCAAGAGTCCCCAGGTCTTGCCTCCCTGCAGGCCAACCAGGTCTCCACCCAGGTTTACAGGAGTCTATTGAATGTGGTAGGACTTAGCTCGCAGCTTCATTGCTGTTTTTCCCTCACTTCGCCTTATTGGTGACGAACGTGGTCACCAATCAGACCATGTATTCCCATTGAGTCTTAGTCTTGGAAGTGGGTTTCCCCTGAGTGGAATAAACCACTTGACTTGATGTCTCCTCAGCTAGCAATTTGCTTGTTTTCTTGTAGTAATCATTCTGACTGCCTTTATTGTTTTATATTCTTCCTGTTGGTCTTTCATTCAAGAAGTATCTTCTGTTTTTCTAGCTGCTCCAGGCTGGTCTGCTTGTCCTTTCAAGTGGAAATTTTCCACCTCTGAAAATTCTAAATGGGGTTCAGGATCCCACCTATGTTCTTAAGTAATGAAGAAGCTCCACAGGAAGCCTCCTTCCCTGGGCACGTTGTAGCCCCATGTTAGGTATTCCAATCAGTTATAGGCAGAAGATGGACTTACAACATTTCTATGGTGGTATTTCTGGCTACTCTTCTCTCTCACCCTTAAGTGTCTACTCAAAAGACAGCCAAGCATCTTAACATTATTCTTCCCCTTTTGCACATTCAAACCATGTCTCCATCCCTGTATCTCAGAGCCCTGTGGTTCCAAGGTTGTGCATACATCATTATTTACCTCTGTCCCACTTAGCCAAGGCAAACCTGCCTAATTGTTTTCCCATCCGCTTTATTCTTCCATTCCTCTCTCCCGTCTTGTGTATTGCCCCCTTCCTTAGTACCCAAATTATCCTGTGTCTATTCCCTACCCTATGCTCCACCTTACCTTCATTCTCCTACCCCCAACCCGACATCCCAGTAACCAGCAAAGATTCCCCCCCACACACACACATGTTAGTATGGGTCTTTTTCTTAATCTTTTATAGTAGTGGTCCTATGAAGTATTTCTCCTTTTGTGACTGACTAATTTGAGCACAGCCTTCAGTATGGATCACATCTCAGTGTAAAGAAAACATAAGTCCTTTCCACTGGAATAATAAACAACATTTTTATCAACGGAGAAATGATTGAAGCTGTCAAGGACTTCATTCTTCTTGGATCAACTATCAACACTCATGGAAGCAGCAGTCAAGAAATCAAAACACGTATTGCATTAGGCAAATCTGCTACACAGGAACTTTTTAAAGTGTTGAAGATCAAAGATGTCAGCTTGAGGACTAAGATGCGCCTGACCCAAGCCATGGTATTTTCAATAACCTCATATGGATGCGAAAGAAGGACAGTGGATAAGAAAACCGTAGAAGAATTGATGCTTTTGAGCTATGGTGTTGGAGGAGAATATTGAAAGTGCCATGAGCTGCCAAAAGAACCAATAGATCCATTTTGGAAGAAGTGCAGCAAGAGTGCTCCTTTTAGGTGAAGATGGCCAAACTTCATCTCTCATACTTCGGGTATATTGTCAGGAGGGATGAGTGGCTAGAGAAGGATATTATGTTTGGTAAGGCGGAGGGTCAGAGAAAAAGAGGAAGATCCCCAATGAGATGGATTGGCCAAGTGGCAGCATTGATGGACTCAAGCATGACAGCAGTAGTGAGGTTGGCCCAGGATCAGGCAGCGATTCATTCTGCTATGCATAAGGTTGCTATGAGTCGGTACCGACTCGATGGCACCTAACAACAACAACAACAACAATTTCACTCAACATAATGTCCTAAAGATTACTCCATGTTATGCGATGGCTTGCAGCTTCCTTGCTATTCTTCAAGGTAGCATAATATTCCATTGTGTGTATGTACCACAGTTTGTTTATCCATTCTTCAGTTGATGTGCACTTGGCTGTCTCCATCTTTCTGCTATTGTAAATAGTGCTGTTATGAACTACTGTTATGCTCTTGTTATGGCTCGTATTTCTTGTGGGTAAACATCAAGTTGAGGAATTGCTGGATCATAAAGTATTTCTATTTCCAAATTCTGAGGAAGCACTATATCGCTTTCCAGAGAGGTCGGGCCATATTGCAATCCCACCAGCATTGCAGGAGCATCCCAGTCTCTCCACATCCTCACCAACATTTATTTTCCTCTATTTTTTTTTTTTTTTATCTTTACTGTTATTGCTGGTGTCAGATGATAATTCATTTTTGTTTGGGTTTGCATCTCTCTAATGGCGAGTGATTGTGGACATTTATTCATATGTTTGTGGGCTGCCTGGGTCTCCTCATTGATGAAGTGTCTGTTCATGTCCTCTGCCCATTTTTAAATTGTATTATTTTTCTTTTCCTTGTAGAGGTGCTGTAGTTTCCTATATATTTTAGAAATGATTCCCTTGACTGATATGTCATTGCAAAAGATTTTTTCCCATTCTGTGGGTTTCCTTTTCACTCTTCTTGTGAAGTCGTTTGATGCATATAATTTTTCAATTTTTGGTATGTCGAAATCATCTATTTTTTCACCTTTGTTTGTGTAATTTTCAAAATGTTTGTTAGCTACGTATTCCCTGAATTGGAGCACTCACGTTTGTCCCTATTTTTTCATTGATCCCCTTCATAATTCTGAGATTCACATTTAGGTCTGTAATCCATGCTGACTTGGTTTTTGTATAAGGTTTGAAGTGAAGCTCTTGTTTCAATCTTTTGCAAATTGCTTTCCAGTTCTGCCAACACCATCTGTTAAAGACACTATCACTTCCCCATGCAATATATGTAGATATTTTGTTAAAAATCAGTTGCCTGTATATGGATGTTTTAATTTCTGGATTCTCAATTTTGCTCCATTGATCAATGTATCTTTCATTGTACCAGTACCAGGCTTTTTTGACCACTGTAGCCTTGTAATAAATTTTGAAGTTGAGGAGTGAGAGTTTTCTTACCTTATTCTTCTTAAGCAGTGCTTTGCTTATCCTGGGTCTCTTTCCTTTTCTTATAAATTTGGTTATAGTTTTTCCATCTCTTTGAAGAATGTTGATGGAATCTGGATTGGGATTGCAATATAGGTATTAATTGCTTTGGTAATGTTAAGTCTTCCTAACCTGGAGCATGGTACATTCTTCCATATTTGTAAGTCTCTTTTAGTTTCTTCTAGTAGTATTTGTAGTTTTCTTTGTATAAGTCTTTTGTTTCCCTGGTTACATTTATACCTAGATACCCTGATGTTGTGCTGTCAGTTAATGCACCAGATTTCAAGCCATTTGAACTGCAAGATCAGCAGTTCAAGCTCACCAGCTGTTCCTCAGAAACCCTGTACCAGGGTCATTATGGCTCGGAACCAACTCGATGGCACTTAACAATAACAACAACAACAAATTTCATCCTTTGTGTGGCTATTGTAAATGGTATTGCTTTCCTAATGTCCTTTTCAGTGCTGTTGTTTTTGGTATAGAGGAATACAACTGACATTTGTATGTTGATCTTATATCATGCCAATTTGCTGAGTCTTCCATTGAGGTCTAGCAGCTTTTTTTAATGAGTCTTTGGGGTTTCCTACAGATAAGATCATATTGTCTGCAAATACAGAGAATTTTGCTTTCTCTTTGCCAATTTGAATGCTTTAATTTCCCTGTCTGGCTGTATAGCTCTTGCTAAGACTCGTAGTTCAATATCGAGTAGGAGTGGTAACAAAGGCATCCTTATCTGGTTCCTGTTGGCAGAAGGAAGGCTTTCAATTTCTCTCCATTGAGGTTAATGTGGGCTGTTTGTTATGTATATTTTTGTTCTTGTTGCTAGGTGCCATGGAGTACACACCCATAGCAACCTTATGCACAGCAGAAGGAAACACTGCTCAGTCCTGGGCCAACCTCACTACTGTTGCCAGGCTTGACTCCATCGATGCTGCCACTTGGCCTATCCATCTCGTTGGGGTCTTCCTCTTTATCTCTGACCCTCCACTTTACCAAATATGATATCCTTCTCCAGCGACTGTTCCCTCCTGACAATATGTCCAAAGTATGAGAGACGAAGCCTAGCCATCCTGGCCTCCAAGGAGCACTCTGGCTGCACTTCTTCCAAAACAGATCTATTGGTTCTTTTGGCAGTCCATGGCACTTTCAGTATTCTCCTCCAACACCACAGCACAAAGGCATCAATTCTTCTATGATCTTCCTTATTCACTGTCCAGGTTTCGCATCCATATGAGGCTATTGAAAACACAATGGCCTGGGTCAGGC
>NW_006408766.1:2157494-2159842 GCF_000296735.1 Chrysochloris asiatica
CCTTTTGGTACAATGACTCTGTGTATTCCTTCCATCTTTTCTTGATGCATTCTGCATCATTCAATAATTTGCCCAGTGAATCTTTCAATAACGAAAGTCTAGGCTTGAATTTTTTCTTCATTTTTCCTAGCTTGAGAAATGCTGACCATGTTCTTTCCTTTTGGTTTTCTAACTCTAAATCTTTGCACATTTTATTATAGTATCCATAGGTATGGGTTATTTGCTGCTATTATGTTTTTTTTTTGTGTGTGTGTGTGTGTGTTTGTGTGTGTGATGTTGCTGCTTTCTTTGTTCTATGTATCTTTCTTTGCTGAGTTCATGCTGTTTGTGTTCTTTCTTGTGAGTTTCCTCATAGTTTTAATGTTTCCATATTCTTCTTGGATTTTCAATTTCTTGGTATGTTGTGATGTGAAGTGTTAAATTACTTTGAGGTTACCTTATAGTCCATTAACTTTTCCCTCCATTTTGTGCAGTCTATTTAATCCTTTAATCTACTTGACCTTCTTACCCTCTGGATGTCTGTTCCTGTGTGTTTAGCTTCTTTTATATTGTAATTGTTTTGATCATAGACTGACCTCCCAGATTCTCTGAGTTTGTTTTTATAGTTTTATTCTGTTCTCGACTCTTCCTTCTGTCTATTTAGTTCTGGGAGTTGCTGCCACTTATATCAATTTCTAGTTGTTGTCTGTTCTTGTTGGTTCTCAGTCCAAGGAACACTCTTTAGGATGTTTTGGAGTACAGGGTTGGCTTTGGGAAAATCACTTAGCTTCTGTTTATTCTGGAATGTTTTGATTACACAGTCATATTTGATCAATCGCTTTACTGGATAAATAATTATTTGTTGGCATTTTTTTTTTTCCTTTCAGGGTTTTACATATGTATCCCTATTGCCTTCTTGCTTGCATGGTTTCTGCTAAGAGTTCCAAGCTTAATCTGACTTGCTTGCCTTTGTATGTAACACTCCTCTTTTTCATAGCTACTTTCAGGAATGTTTCCTTATCTTTGATTTTGGTGAGCTTGATTATGATGTGTCTTGGTGATTTTATTTTAGGGGTCTATCTTTTCTGGGGTCCATTGTGCTTCTTACATGTTTACTTTTTCACTTTTCTGGATGTTATAGAAGTTTTCTAACAGCAGTTCCTCAACTATTTCCTCTTTGGACTTGTGTGATTCTATTTTGGAATGCCAATAATTTTTAAGTTCTTCCTCTTCATGTTCTCCAACATGAATTTTAGACCTTCTTCAAAATTTTTTATCATTTTTTTTCTGAATGGTCTTCTTTCATAATGGTATTGAGAAATTTGTCTTCCAGCTCACTGGTTCTGACTTCCATTTCTTCTGTTATACTCCTTTAACCTTTCAGTGTATTTTCTATTTCTGATATTCTAATATTGATCATTTGGACCTCTTTCTGTATGTTTTGAATTGTTTCCAATGCTGTATCTATCTTATTAATTGTTCCTGTAGTGTTTTCCTGATTTTTCCTTATTTTTCTCAACTCCATTGAGAAGTGTTTTGAAACATTTTGTAATCATTCTTCTGAATTCCTTCTCAGACATTTCCAAGGCCAGCCCTCCTTCCAGAATGTAGTCCATATCTATGTCTAGGTCATTTTCACAGACATTTTATTTTGTTTTTGGAAATGTGCTGATACGATAATCTGTTTTTGTTTCTTAGACCTGTTTACTGTTAATTTGTTGCCTTAATATTTAATTGAGTATGTGTTTTCATATTTTTTAAGTTTTATGATTATCTCCAGGTAGATGTGATCAGGAAATGGCCTTCCCTTTTCACTATTTCTGATATTCTCTGCTTTCAGCCAAGGTCCATCGGACATCAGCAATGGTATTCCTTGTTCCACAGTCTCTTCTGAATCCAGCTTGATCCTCTGGAAGTTCTCTGTCAATGTATGCTTGCAGCCATTTCTGAATTAAATTTAGCAAAACTTTACTCCATGGGATAGTAAAGAGATTTTCCCGTGATTTCTGCATTGCATTGAGTCACCTGTCTTTGCAATGGCTACAGATATGAATTTCTTCCAATCAGTCAGCCAGATAGTTGTCTTCCAATTTTCTTGGCATGGATGAGTGAGTGCTTCCTGTGCTGCCTCACTTTCTTGAAAGATTTCAATTTTCATTCCATCATTTCCTGGTGCCTTGTTCTTTGCCATTTCCTTCAAAACACCTTGGATTTCCTCCTTCTGTATCATTGGCTCTTAATAATATTCTACTTCTTGAAATGGTTGAACATTAACCATTTTCTTTTAGTACAGTGACTCTGTGTATTCCTTCCATCTTCTTTTGATGCTTTCTGCATCACTCAATAATTTGACCAGAGAATCTTTCAAT
>NW_006408766.1:2161319-2161915 GCF_000296735.1 Chrysochloris asiatica
TATAGTTTTTAAGTGTTGTTGATTCAGTTCCCAACTATGGCTAACCTGTATAGTGTTTCTGAGTCTTTAAATCTTCGTTGGAGCACCGAGCCTCAGATTTCTTCCATCGAGTAGATCTAACCACAGACCTGTGGTTTATAGTACAGTGATTATCATATAGAGCCACTGCATTCCCATTATATATGGTGGTTGTTGTATGCTATTGAGTCAGTACCAACCCATAGCAACTCTGTATAGGGTTTCTAACACAGTAAATATTTGTTGTTGTTGTTGTGTGCTGTGAAGTCAGTTCCGACTCATAGCCACCTTGTACAGGATTTTCAAGGCTGTAAATCTTTACGGGAGCAGAATGCCTCATCTTTCTGCCTCAGAACAGCTGATAGTTTCGAACTGCTGACCTTGCGGCTTGCAGCCCGATTCGTAACCACTACACTACCAGAGCTCCTTAGAAAGTCTCATCTTTCTCCTATGGAACATTTAGTAGTTTTAATTGCTGACGTTAAGATTAGCAGACCAAATTTTAATTACTATGCTACAAAAGCTCCTTATATGTATACATGTATACATATATGTGTGTGCATATATATAGCTACCAT
>NW_006408766.1:2162015-2168733 GCF_000296735.1 Chrysochloris asiatica
ATATATACACAACACATATATGTGTGTGTGCATGTATGTGTGTGTGTATGCCACTCATTTGTCAGTTTGTAGTACTGTGGTGGCTTGTATGTTGCTGTGATTCTAGAAGCTGTGCTACGGATATTTTGAATACCAACATGGTCAATCACGGTGGATAGGTTTCAGATAGGCTTTTAGACGAAGACAGACTAGGAAGAAGGTGAGACACATTACTTTTGAATATTTATTCATTGAAAATGTTATGGATAGAAGAGGAACACTGTCAGATATAGTGATAGAAAATGAGCCCCTTTGGTTGGAAGGCATTCAAAATGTGCCTGGGAAAGAACTGCCTTGTCTAAATGGAGTTGACTGTATGATGACAGAAATAGAGTAAAGTCCTCAGGACATTCATTTGCTGAAGTGACACAACCCAAAATGAAGTGAAACAGCTGTAAACATTCATTAATTATTGGAACATAGATTATATGAAATATGAATCTAGGAAAATTGGAAATTGTAAAAAATGAATGGAATGTATAAACATCAATATTTTAAGCATTAGTGAGCTGAAACGGACTGGTTTTGGCCATTTTTAATCTGAAAATTACATGGTTTACCGTGTCGGGAAAGGACAAATTGAGGATGAATGATGTTGGATTCATCATCAAAAAGAACATATCAAGATCAGTCTTGAGGTACAATGCTGTTTGTGATAGGCTAATGTCCATTTCCCTCCAAGAATGATTAGTTAATACTACTATTAACCGAATTTATACACCAACTACTAAAGACAGTGATGACAAAATTCAAGAATTCTACCAACTTCTTCAGTCTGAAACTGATCAGACTTGAAATTAAGATATAATGATTATTAGTGGCAATTGGAGTTCAAAGGTTAGAAATAAAGACAAAGTTTCAGTGGTTGGAAAATCTGGCTTTGGTGATAGAAATGGTGCTGCAGATCGCATGACAGAATTTTTTTGCTTTTGTTTTTGTTTTTATTGTGAATTGAGTGATAGTTTACATGGGCCAACATCAATTTTACCCTCATCGTCTCATTGCAATGATTACAATCCCCTCCATGCCTCATCATTCAACAAGATTTTTTTTTTCTGTTCTCTCACTTCATATCATTTGGATGTTTCACCCACAGCTCTAGCCCTCTGTGGCTATATCCTTATCCATGGGCTCAGGTGTCCCCAGGTTTCACCACACTTCAGACCAACGACCCCTTCCTCTTCTCTCTCTCATCTCCAGGTCAACAGGAGTCTATAGAATGTGGTTGAACTCAGCCGATTCCTTCATTGCTACCTTTCCCCCTCTTCCACTTACCAGTAGACCAACATGGTTACCAGCAAGCTTACATGCCTGCTCATGTGTTCCCTTTGAATTCCAGTCTTGGAGGGCGGTTTATTCTGAAGGTACATGATTGCTTTTCTTGATGGCTCCAAGGGAACAACTTGTTTATTCTTGTAGTAGCCAATCCGATTGCCATTTTGTTTTGGATATTTCTTGCTTGTCTTTCTTTCAAGGAATATCTTCCATTGCTTTAGTTGTTCCAGGCTGTTCTGCTTGACCTTTCTAGAGGGTATATCCTACCTCAGGTGGCTCTGGTTGGGGCTCTGGACTCTACCTAAGGTCCTATACACTTCAAAGGCTCTACAAGAAGCCTATTTCATTGGGCAGATTCTAGGATCCGTTTCAGGTATTGCAATCAGCTATAGGCTGAAGACAGGCTTACAAGCTTTCTGTAATCATGTTCCCTGATATTCTTTCTATCTCACTCAAGTGTTTATTTTACAATGTTAGGCAAAAAAAAAACAAACCAATATTCATAAGACAATCAAGCATCTTAATATTATTTTCCCTCTTCAGTCTATGCCTCGATCCCTGCATTACAGAGCCCAGTGGTTCCAGATTGTATATATAACACTATTCACCTCTGTCCAATTTAGCTCATGAAATCATGCTTCTGTGTTCCCCTATCTCCCTTCCCCTTCGTGTGTACTTCCTTCCCAATATTTGAATTATGATGTGTCTATCCCCTATCATTTGCTCTACCATACCTTCCCTACACCCTCTACACCCTCCTAACCCACCACTACCAGTATCCAACAAAGTTTTTTTTTTTTTTTCTTCTTTTAATATGGGTATCTTTTTTAAGCTTTTAGAATAATGATATTATGTAGTATTTGTCCTTTTGTGTCTAATTTAATAATTTCACTCAGCACAATGTCCTCAAGGTCCATCCATGTTATGTGGTAGCTTGCAGCTTCCTTGTTATTCTTCAAGGTAGCATAGTACTCCATTGTATGTAAGTACCAAAGGTTTTTTATTTATTCTTCCATTGCTGGACATTTAGGCGGTCTCTATCTTTTTGTTATTGTGAATAGTACTGCTATGCACATTGGTGTGCATATATCTACTCGAGTTGTGTCATATATTTTTTGTGGATATACACCAAGTAGAGGAATTGCTGGATCATAAGGTATTTCTATTTCCAACTTTCAGAGGAAGCGCCATACTGTTTTCCATAGTGGTTGGACCATTATGCTTTCCTACCAGCAATGTAAGAGGGTCCCAGTCTTTCCACATTCTCACCAACATTTATTGTCCTTTGTTTTTTGAACTCCTTTCCTTCTTTCATTATACCAGTACCCAGATGATTTAACCACTGTAACCATGGAGTAATATTTGAAATCAGTGAGTGAGAGGCCTCCCATTTTGTTCTTCTTCTTAAGCAGTGTTTTGCAAATCCTGGGTCACTTTCCTTTCCATATAAAATTTGTAATATTTTTTTTTTCCATCTCTGTAAAGAATGTTATTGGAATCTGGATTGGGATTGTATTATATGTGTAGATTGCTTTGGGTAGTATTGACATTTTCACAATATCAAGTCTTCATATCTAGAAGCATAGTATATTCTTCCATTCCTGAAAGTCTCATTTGGTTTCTTGTAGTAATGTTTTGTAGTTTTCTTTGTATAGGTTTTTGTTTCTCTGGTCCTAAATATTTCATTATTTCAGTGGCTATTGTAAGTTGTATTGATTTGCTAATTTCTTTTTCAGCACTGTCATTATTAGTATAAGAGGAATCCAACTGATTTTTGTAGTTGATCTTGTACCCTGGCAGTTTTCTGAATCTTCCAATGAGTTCCAGTAGTTTTTTTTTGCTGAGTGTTCAAGGGTTTTCTATTATGTAGGACCATATCATGGATAAATGGAGAATATTACATCCTTTTTGTCAATTTAGATGCCTTTAATGTCCTTATCTTGCCTTATAGCTCCAGCTAAGACTTCCAACATGGATCTCACCAGATGGAATACATAGAAATCAAATTGACTACATCTGCAGAAAGTGACTATGGAAAATCTCCTTATCATCAGTGAAAACAAGGCCAGGGGCAGACTGTGGAACAGACCCTTAATTACTCATATGCACATTAAAACTGAAACTGAAGAAAATGAAAACAAGTCCAGGAGAGCCAAAATATGACCTTGAGTATATCTCACCTGAATTTAGAGATTATCTGAATAACAGATTTGATATATTAAACACTAAAAACAGAAAACCAGAAAGTTGTGGGATGACATCAAGAACATCATACATGAAGAAAGCAAAAGTCATTAAGAAGACAAAAAGAAGGAAAAGGTCAAGATGGATGTCACAAGAGACACTGAAACTTGCTCTGCAGTGTAGAGATGCTCAAGCAAATTGAAGAAATGAGGAGGTACAAGAGCTGGAAAAGTTCCATATCATCAGCCAAAACCACTCCAGGGGCAGACTGTGGCACAGAGCATCAATTCTACATATGCAAATTCAAGCTGAAGGTGAAGAAAATGTAAACAAGTTCAAAAGGATAAAAACTTGAGCTTGAAGATATCCCAGCTTAATTTAAAGATCATCTGAAGAACACATTAGATACATTAGGCACTATAGACTGAAGACCAAAAGAATTGTGGGATGACATCAAGAATTTCATACAAGAAAAAAACAAAAGGTCATTAAGAAGAAAAAAAAAAAGGAGAAGACTAAAATATATGTCAGAAAAGACTCTGGAATTTGCTTTCCAACTCAGAGATGTTAAAGCAAACTGAACACATGAGGAGGTAAAATATTTGAATAGAAAATATCAAATGGAAGCTAAAGAAGATAAAGTCAAATATTGTAATAAAATATGCATATACTTGGAGTTGGAAAACCAAAAGGGAAAAACACACTCAGCATTTCTCAACCTGTGGGCACTGAAAAAACATTCAAGACTCAACTTGTGGTATTTAAGTTTTCTTAGGGAAAATTATTGAGTGATACAGAACCCATTAAAGAAGATGGAAGGAATACACAGAGTCACTAACCCAAATAGAAATGGTCAATGTTCAACCATTTCAAGAGATAGCATATGATGAAGAGTCAATGACCCTGAAGGAAGGATTCCAAGGTGCATTCAAGGCACCAGCAAAGAACAAAGCACTAGGAGCAGATGAAGTATAAAATGAAATCTTTCAACAAACTGATGTGCCACTGGAGGCACTCACATTCTATGCCAAGAAGTTTGGAAGACAACTACTTGGCCGAACTGGAAGAGATCCGTATTGTGCCCATTCCAAAGCAAAGTGATCCAATGGAATGAAGAAATCACTGGACAATATCAATGATAACCTATTCAAGTAAAGTTTTATGAAAGATAATCCTAAACAGCTGCAAACAAACATTGACAAGTTTCGCACGGCACTTCCCTGACCAGACAGCACAGGTAGACAGGCTCCGGAGAAAGCGGGGGGTGGCACCGCACAGGGGAGGCCCCCATCTGGTAGACAGACAGCCTTTGAGCAAGCATAAGACTTTAGGCTTTAACATTCTGAACTTGCTTTTTTAAAAGATCAAACTACTGAGGAATTACAGGCATTTTGTGCTTTTGCCCGCCTGCACTCAGCTCCTACTCCAGCGACTGTCTCTGCCACCTGCAGAGCTTGGAGTGTGGGGTTGCAGCAGACCCGTTCAGAGAGTGGGCCATTTCCAGGGGAGGGGAGCGAGTAGGGCCGCAGGGGCTAGTGTGACCCTTCCCAGGGGAGGCCTCCTTGCCATAGTAGACATTATCAGTGTGGATATCAGGCAATTCAGGGTACCCACAGTACAGAGAAACAGAAAGAGGCATTTTGACATCATCAGACACAGACACCACCTGCCTGCAGCCTCATCCCCTCCCCCCCCCCGCCTCCACTCCCTTGGCTTAGGCCAGCCCTCTGCCTAGCCTCCAAAGCTCAGGACCACCCAAGGCCTAGGCCTGCCCACCAAGGCCCAGGCCAGCCCCCTGGCACAGGCCCGCCCAAGCTGAGACAATCTTGAGTTGCTTTTTACCACCAGTAACAGAGGAGTCCCGCTGTAGCTCTGTGAGTTAATGTGCCAGAATGCAAAGCCTTTTGAACTGCAAGGTCGGTGGTTCGAGCTCACCAGCTGCTCCATGGAAACCCTATACTGGGTCGCTGTGGGTAACAGTGGACTCAAAGCACTTAACAACAAGGAGAGGAGAGCAGAAGGGACTGAAAGAGAGTTAGGACATTAAAGACATACTTATATTAAGCTACAGATTTTTTCCTTCTTTATTCCTCTCTTTCTTCTGCCCCTCCCCTCCCTTTTTTTTTTTTTTTTTTTTTTGTGATTAGAGACTGCCATATTCAATCTTGTTTTTGCTGGTGCTGCATTTTTTCTTTCTTTCTTTCTTTTTCCATCGGGGTTTTTTGTTGTTGTTGTTGTTGTTGTTGCTGTTGTTTTGTTTTGTTTTTCTTCTCTTTTTCCTCTTTCTCTCATTATCACTTTTGTCTTTTATTTTGATTTTGGTGTTGTTTTTCTACCTGACAGGTGTTGTTTGGGTGTTACATAGCCTCCCTTCTGCTTTCAGAGGACTCTTTATCTCCCTACATTAGACGAAAAGAGTCAGCAACTGCTGCCAAATAGCCAAGCTGCAATAACACTTTATAAAACACCCAAAACCCAGGCAAGAAACAATACCAGCTGCCATATACCAGGGAAACAGGCAACACCTGTCATAGTTACTCTGAGTTAAGCAATAAGAAGAGTGAAAAGGGAAGACCACAACCTGATCACATCTTCTTGGAAGCAATCAGAAAACATAAAAAATTATCAAAATACATACTCAATTAAGTATCCGGGCCACAGACAAACATTAAACATTAAACATGTCCAAGAAGCAAAAGAAAATGACCATATCAGCACATGTCCAGAAAAACGATAAAATATCTGAGACTATTGAACTAGAAGTAGACCTGGACTCCATGCTGGAAGGAGGGCAGCAGGCCCTGCAAATGCCTGAGAAAGAATTCATAAAAATGATTAGAAAATGTTTCAAAACACTTTACAATGGAGTTGAGAAAAATAAGGAAGAAGTCAGGTAATTGCTACAGGAGCAATCAAACAAAATAGATACAGCATTGGTAACAATCCAAAACCTACAAAAAGAGGTCCAAACGATCAATAACAAAATAAAAGAAATAGAAACCACACTTAAAGGGCAGAGGAATAGAATAGATGAAATGGAAGGAAGAATCAGTGAGCTGGAAGACAAGTCTCAATACCACTAAGATAGAAGAACAAACACAAAAAATTTGGAGGAAGGTCTAAGATTTATGTTGGGCAACATGAAGAGGAATAACCTAAGAATTATTGGCATTCCAGAACAAGAAGAATCACACAAGTCCACAGAGGAAATAGTCGAAGA
>NW_006408766.1:2169146-2170221 GCF_000296735.1 Chrysochloris asiatica
ACCAAAGCCAACACTGAGCTACAAAACATCCTAAAGGGAGTTCTGTGGACTGAGAACCAACAAGAACAGACAACAACCAGAGATTGACATATGTGGCAGCACCTCCCTGAATTAAGTCAAGAGAAAGAAGAATTGTTAACAAAACAAAACTATAAGAACAAACTCAGAGACTCTGGAAGGTCAGTCTATGACTAAAACTAGTACAATGTAAAAGAAGGTAAACACGTAGGAAAAGAGATCCAGATAGTGAGAAGGTCAGGTCGACAACAGGATAAAACTGTTGTTGCTGTTGTTGTTTTGTGCCGTGGAGTCGGTTCCGACTCATAGCGACCCTGAACAGGCTTTCTGAGGCTGTTAATCTTTACGGGAGCAAAATGCCTCAGTCAATGGATGATAAGGCAACCTCAAAGAAAATTAACACTTCACAACATACCAAGAGAATGAGAATCCAAGAAGAATGCGAAAACATTAAAACTATGAGGAAACGCACAAGAAAGAACACAAAAATCATGAATTCAACAAAGAAAGACAAACAGCAGAAAGAAACAGCAACAACACACATACACACAAAACAAATACAATGACAGCAACTAATCAATACCTATCGATAATTACACTGAATGTAAATGGATTGAATGCACCTGTTACGAGACGGAGGGTGGCAGAATGGATAAGAAAACAAAATCCTTCAATATTCTGTCTACAAGAGACGCATCTCACACACAGAGACAGAAGCAGATTAAAAGTCAAAGGATGGGAAAAAATACACCAAGCTAATTGCAATAAATAGCAAACAGGAGTGACAGTACTAATCTTGGATAAAATAAACTTTAAGGCAAAATCCAGCATAATAGATAAAGATAGACATTATCTCTGATGAAAGGGACAATGGAACAAGATGAAATAACCATATTAAATATCTATGCTCCCAATGAAAAAGTGCCAAAATATATAAAACAAACTCTAATAGATTTGAAGAAATAGATGAATCCACAATAATAGTGGGTGATTTTAATATACCACTTTCAAAAATGGATAGAACAACCAGAAAGAAACTTGACAAAGACACAGAAGA
>NW_006408766.1:2171478-2172224 GCF_000296735.1 Chrysochloris asiatica
AAAAGAAAAGAACCACATGATCATATCGATTGATGCAGAAAAGGCATTTGACAAAATCCAACATCCATTCCTGTTAAAAACACTCAACAAAATAGTAATTGAAGGGAAATTCTTCAACATAACAAAGAGCATATATACAAAACCAACAGCCTATATTACTCTCAATGGAGGAAATTGAAAGCCTTCCCTCTGCGAACAGGAACCAGAAAAGGTTGCCCTTTGTCCCCGCTTCTATTCCATATTGTGCTGGAAGTCTTAGCAAGAGTTATAAGGCAAGACAGGAAAATTAAAGTCATCCAAATTGGCAAAGAGGAAGAAAAACTCTCCCTAGTTGCAGACAATATGATTGTATATGTAGAAAATCCCAAAGACTCAGCAAAAAAGCTGCTAGACCTCATTAGAATATTCAGCAAAGTAGCAGGATATAAGATCAACATAAAAAATCAGTTGGATTCCTCTATACCAAAAACGAAAGTGTTGAAAAGGACATTAGGAAAGCAATACCATTTACAATAGTCACCCAATGGATGAAATATCTTGGAATAAATATAACCAGGGAAACAAAGGACTTATACAAAGAAAACTACAAAACACTATTGCAACAAACCAAAAGAGACTTACAAAAATGGAAGAATGTATCATGCTCATGGGTAAGAAGACTTAACATTGTGAAAATGTCAATACTGCCCAAAGCAATTTACATATATAATGCAATACCAATCCAGATTCCAACGACATTCTTCAAA
>NW_006408766.1:2191004-2192630 GCF_000296735.1 Chrysochloris asiatica
AGAGCGAAATTAGTCAGTCACAAAAAGAGAAATACTGCATAGGACCACTACTGTAAAAGACTAAGAAAAAGAAACCATACTAAAAGGGAGTAGGGGGAAGTCTTTGTTGGTTGTTGGGAAGTTGGTGATGGGTGGGGGGAAGGGAGGAGGGTGGAGCACAGGGTGGGGATTGGACACATGAGAGCTTGGGTGCTGGGGAGGGGGCCACAATACAGGGAGGGAGAGGGAAGTGGAGGAACAGATGGGAGAACAATTGGGCATGTTTGAATGGACTAAGTGGGACAGAGATAAAGGATGATATATGCACAGCCTTGGAACTGCTGGGCTCTGGGATACAGGAATTGAGTCATGGTTGGAATGGGGGGACAGGGAATGGTGTTAAGATACTTAGCTGTTTTTTGAATCTTGGTTTTCCTTGCATTATAATATAGAGTAGACAATGGAGGGGGAGAGAAAGGGATAGTCAAAAACATCACCATAGAAAGCTTGTAAGTCCGTCTTCTGCCTATAACTGATTGGAATACCTAAAATGGGGCTACAGAGTACCCAGTGAACCAGGCTTCCTGTGGAGCCTTTGCAATACATAAATCTATAGGTAGAAACCTGAACCACATCCAGATCTCCAGAGATGAGAAATTTCCACTTGAAAGGAGGAGCAGACCAGCCTAGAGCAGCTAGAAGAACAGAAGATACTTCTTGAAAGAAAGACCTACAGGAAAAAATACAAAACAATAGAGGTAGATGGATTGTTACTACAAGAACAAACAAATTGCTTGCCCTGGAAACATCAAGTCAAGTGGTCGGGTCCCCTCCATGCAAACCCCCCTCCAAAACTAAGACTCAATGGAAATACTCGCTCTGATTGGTGACCACACACAGCACCGATAGGGGGAAGTGGGGTAAAAGCAGCAATGAAGTGGCAAGCTAAGTCCTACAATGTTCGGTGGGCTTCTGTGGACCCAGTTGGGGACCTGGTTAGCAAGCAGTGTAAGGAGACCTGGGGACTCTTTGGTCCAAAGTCAATGGCGTGGCCACGGAAGACTCGAGTGGAGAGTGGAACTATCGGCTGATGGGAAGAGCGGGCATGTGCACAAGAATGCCCACATTTTCAGATGGTACCCACATGACCTGGACTGGATGACTGGATGATCAGAGCTCAACCAGGAGAAGAAAGAAGAGGGAAAAAAAAGAGTGATCTGATACAATTTGATGAACTTGACTTACACCTATGGATGCAGTGGTTCAAAAGAAGGAACAAATCCTTACAGCAAGAAACATTCCCACCCCTCCACATACAGAGTAGACAGAGATGGGCAACTTGAACATTGGATAACCAAATGAGGGGGTGGTGGTCTACAAAGGCAAGAAGTGACTGGTTTACAAGCTTTCAAGAGGGAACCTAGAGCTAGGGGGCATAGAGGAAGGCAGAATCTCCAGTGAGTACTATCCAATCTGTCTAGGTGGAGCTGATGAAATGAAATACAGATGGGTCACTTGGGATACTGTAGTGATTAATTGTTATCAGGACTGATTGTGAGGGTTGGAAATGCAAAGGTAGACGTTTTGTAGCAAGGAAGGGAATGATTAATTCTCCAGTCTAAGAGAGGAGGTCTCTAGGATCATCAA
>NW_006408766.1:2193203-2194450 GCF_000296735.1 Chrysochloris asiatica
GTAGGGGGCGGGTTTATAAGTTATACCCTTTGGTTGGTTGATGATGCATGGAGGGGATTTGAACCATGGCAATGAAACGATATACGATGGAATGAATGTAAAACTAAAGTTCTCTCATGTAAACTATCATATAATTCACAATAAAACATTTTTTAAAAAAATGAAAAAAACAAAAAACAAAAACCATACATTAACAGAGAACTTCCAGAGGTTCATGTAAGTTTCAGTAGAGGGTATGCAATGAGGGATATCATTGTTGATGTCAGATTGGTCTTGGATGAAAGCACAGAATCCCAGAAAGATGTTTACCTTTGCTTCATTGACTATGCGGAGGTTTTTGATTGTGTGGTTTATGCAAGCTATGGACAACATTGTGAAGTATGAGTATTCCGGACCACTTAATGAAGAACATGCACAAGAACCAAAAGGCAGCTCTTCAAACAGGACAAGGGAATACCACAAAATGGTTTAAAATTAGGAAAGGTGCACTCTTGGATTGTATTCTTTCTCCATATTTATTTAGTCTGTATGCTGAACAATTAATCTGAGAAGCAGGATTATATGAAGAAAAATGTGGCATCAGGAGTGGAGGAAGACTCCTTAATAAACTGTGATATACAGATGGTACGGCCTTGCTTGTTGAAAGTGAAAAGTACTTAAAATACTTCCTGGTGAAGATGAATGACAACAGCCTTCAGTATAGGTTGCATCTCAATGTAAAGAATACAAAAATCTTCACCACTGGACAAATAAGCAACATGCATATAAATGGAAAAAAGACTGAAGTTGGTAAAGACTTAATTTTTCTTTTCTTGGATCAACCATCAACACTCATGGAAGCATCAGTCAAGAAATTAAATGATGTATTGCAGGAGGGAAATCTGCAACACAAAACTTTTTAAAAGTGTTGAAGAGCAAAGATCGCAGTTTGAGGACTAAGGTGCACCTGCCACAAACAATGGTATTTTAGCCTCATATACATGAGAATGATGGACAGGAAATAAGACTATAGAAGAATCGATGCATTTGAAAATATGTATACAAATTTTCAGTTGTATAATTACATCAATTGATATATGAAAACTACAAGTGTAAATGATACTGTGAAATTAAAGCTGACTATAAGGAGCTCTGGTAGCGTAGTGGTTACGACTCGGGCTGTGAACCGCAAGGTCAGCAGTTCGAAACTACCAGCTGCTCCGCGGGAGAAAGATGAGGCTTTCTACTCCCGTAAAGATTTACACCCT
>NW_006408766.1:2195083-2197300 GCF_000296735.1 Chrysochloris asiatica
GAGATGGATTGGCCAGGTGGCATCATTGATGGACTCAAGTGTGGTAGCGGTAGTGAGGTTGGCCCAGGATCGGACATTGTTTCGTTCTGCCTTGCATGGGGTGGCTGTGAGTCGGTTCCAACTTGATGGCACCTGACAACAACAACAGTGTTGTTGTCAACTGCTCACAATAATCTTCAGGTAATGTTTATTCATTTTCTATTTTTTTATATATTGACATTATTTCCATCCCTTGGAAAATTTAGAGAAACGCTGTGGGGAAGGTGGATGTAAAATAAAGCAAAACCAGAAATGATATAAAAAACCAACAACAAAATTTTCCTTGATTTATTTCATTTAGATGTCTAGGACAGAAATGAAAGTCACTAAAAACATTTATGCAAAACAGATCCCTTGATAACTTGTAGGAATTAAGACTAAATACAGAACATAGGACTCTGTTTAAAAAAACTATTTTAAGTTGTTTGCATAAATATGAATACTGTATTTCCTGGTACTTCAAAAAATTACTAATACTAGCAAAGTAATTTTTAAAGGTTTCAAGTATACTTATAAGTATGTTAAAATAAAGTATAGTATTTGAGTACTGCTTTTCTAATTACTGACTATGGACTAGTGATATATAAGAAATACCAACAAATTTTTTTTGGCATTAGTTTCTGAATATTAAATCTATTCTAATATCTTATTTAAACACAATTTATGTCGTCATTGTTGTTATTAGGTACCATTGAGTCAGCTCTGATTCATAGTAACACTATGTACAACAGAACAAAACACTGCCTGGTTCTACACTTGAGCCAATTGCAGCAGCCGCTGTGACAGTTCATCTCACTGGGCAACTTCCTGCATTTGGCTGAACCTCTAGCTTATCATTCATGATATCCTTCTCAGTGGACTTATACCTCCTGATGATATGTATGAAATATGAGAGACAAAGTCTCGCCATCCTGATTTCTAAGGAGAACTCGGCCTATAAGTCTTCCTACATAGATTTGTTTGTTTTTTGGTAGTACCTAGTAATTTTAATATTCTTCTCCAATAGCAGTACTCAAATGCATCAATTCTTCCTTGCTCGTTGTTCTATGGTTTCCGTTTGTTTGTTCCTGATAACATTAGCTGGTTTTGAAGAGTATTTTCAAAATTTGTTCAAAGGCACTATGTAGACATTTTTAGAAAAGAAAATTAACCTCATATTTTAAATATATGTTTACTAGAGGTGAATTTTACTGAACCCCCTAATTATTCTTAAAGTTTGAAATACGATTTATAGCAGATCACATTAATACATTTAAAGGTCTCTGTGATATTCTTCTAGTCCATGAACTGAATGGTTTCATCTTAACTATGCATAGTTAATTTCATTGCCATGATTAATAAATCCTGTCACCATGCATTTATAAACCTGCTATTTTCAGGGTTGCATTTATTGCTTTATTTTTTTCTAAGTGCAATTTTATAGGAACAGTTTACCAAATGTTAAATTTCAAAGACAGATAATAGGTAATTACAGACACTCAAATGATAGATGTTAATTTGATCCTAATAAAATGCCAGGTAAATTAAGGTCTGGTCTACAGAAGACAGTCATTCTAACCAAAATTTTATTGTTAGATAATAAATATGTCAGACCTCTTGCATCCTTCCCAAATAGTTGTCTACTCAGAATTTAAGATAGTTTATAAATAAAGGTTGCCTATGACTAAAAAGTTCTTATTACTTATTTATACAGATTTAAGGCAAACTACTAAATAAAACATTCTATGATTATGGGATTGGATTGAATGGCCTCAAAACAGCACAAATAATTGTATGAATTATATTACTTTTCCCATTTTATCAATAAGTACTATAGCATCAAGAAATTCAACAACCTTATTAAAGCCATACAGGAAAAATAATAAAAGTAAGTCATTTTATCTTTCAAATAATGTTTTATTGAGTTTTGGTGAAAGTTGGCATAGCAAATTAGGTTCCCATTTGACAATTCCAAAGTTACATTTATAACAATGTGTCAACATTTTCTTTGTGTTCTGATTGTTCCATTGTCCTCTTTTTTTTTTTTTTTTAATTTAAGGTTTTTATTGGGGTTTGAGTGAAAGTTTATAGGGCACATCATCAGTTTCATATTCAACAATTCATATAACTTGTTTCATTACATTGATTATAATCCCCTCCATATACCATCAGTTAAAAGTATTTCTCTTTATCCACTTT
>NW_006408766.1:2205649-2212032 GCF_000296735.1 Chrysochloris asiatica
CCTCTTTTGTCTGCTTTCCTGCTCCACAATCACCGTTCAGGACTTGTTTCTAGTTGGAAACAGTTTAGGGCCGGCTGTGGCCGTTTGGTTTTAATTGGAAACTATCTCTTTAAATTTTGAGGAGATCTGTGCGCATACATAGTAGAACCCTCTGAGGGTGGAGCTGGTGTGCCCGCTAGCTCAGGCACTCCTATAGTCACCAGAATGGAGTTGTGCAGACATCAAGGGACCAATGAACAGCTATCAAAAGAGAAGAATGTCCACACCTTATCTCAGTGGTTCTGCCAGGCGTCTGTGGACGCTCCGATCTTTCCCCCATGTGGTCTCACCCAAGGTGGCGGCTCCTGGAGCAGCCGAGCTTCCCGGACTAGAAAGCAATAGATTTCTTGCTTCTGCCACAGATTCCCCAGCTGTGAGCCTTCCAACCTTCTAAGTATTCCTTTATATGTGGTTCAGAGTTCTGGGACCATCCCCTGAGCCTGCTTGGTCGGATATTCTTTGTTGTTGTTGGCATAGCTCTCTGCTATACGTCCACCCGATCCGCCATCTTGTTTGTTCTCCGTTCTCTTTATTTTTAAGTTGTTGTTTTAAGTTTTAAGTTGTTGGCCTTTTGGTCAACAGGTACTTTTTTAAATAGAACACTGATTTTACAGGTAACTCCTTTATTTTGTTTGCTATTCTGCTACTTTGTTAAAAGGCAGTCTCCGGATAAGTTTGGTTTTAGGTGAAAGTGTTTAGGGTGATACTCTCAGGGAGTCATCTATATTTTACTGGTCCTGTTTGTCTGACTTGTTTCCTTTTAATAAGAACTTGAGTTCTGCTGCATATTTTTCTTCCATTCTATCTGATGCTATCTATTGTGACTCCATTCAGAACAGTTTGTAGTGAGGGCAAGGTTCTATCTAGTTCCTGTGGTCTCAGCATAGATGAGGTTATGTCCTATGTAGACTTGTCCTTTCTTGGTTTTTCCTGTAGTTGTGCTCCTGACGAGTAGAAACCTGTAGTTTAACTAAAGATGTTGTTGTTGTTGTTGTTAAGTGTTGTAAAATTGGTTCTGACCAATAGCAACCCTGTATAAGATTTCTGATGGCTGCTCAAAAACTTTTAAGGTCCCAGCTGCTAATAAGTAAATCATACTTTTTGAGAACTATGTTATACCAAATTGACTGAGTCATCCTAGTTCCCACATATTTGCATTCACACATCGCTATATTAATTCTACTCTATCCCTTAAATTCACTGTGATTTAGAATTGATTTGACTGCAGTGAGTTTGGTTTGTTTTTCTATGAGTTTTTCTTTCTGTTCTCATCTATGTACATACCTGAACCTAAGTATATGTTATATAGTATGCTTATACCCATCTATCCTGAGATCTGGTGTTGCACTTTAGGATATGTACTCGACCGCAAGGTATGTTTGAACTGCAAGGACAATGATTCAGACTCACCAACCCTATTCGCTATGAGTCAGAACCGACTCGCTGGCACTTAGCAACAACAAAAATCCATTTATATGTGTTCAAACATTCATTTTACCATTGGTTGTATCATTCTCATTTTATCTGTTTCCATTTTTTCCATCAAGAAAAGCATAAGTAGGGAGATAAGGCTGGCGTCCCCAGAGCCTTTGGCCAACAGCGGCCGCCAGGGGGCTGCGTGGATGCCAGCGTTTCCAGCTGGGGCATCACTGTGGGCCGTGACCCGGAAATGGTGCTACTGGCTGACTACCTCCTGAAACTGCTACCTTCGGACAAGCAGATCGAGACGGGACCCTTCCTGGAGGCAGTGTCACATCTGCCACACTTTTTTGATTGCCTTGGGTCCCCAGTGTTTACTCCTATTAAGGCGGACATAAGTGGCAACATCATGAAAATCAAGGCCGTGTATGACACCAACTCCACCAAGTTCCGGACTTTACATAACATCCTGGAAGTGGAGAAAGAGATGTATGGAGCAGAGTGGCCTAAACTGGAGTTCTCACTAGCGCCGTTATGGCTGAAAAGAGGCCTCCGCTTCATCCAGTTCTTCCTCGAGATCATCTGAGAACCACCCCAATTTCATCCGTGTCAACGCCACCAAGGCCTATAAGATGGTTCTCAAGAAGTGCCACGGCTGGAACGTGCAAAAGATCTTCCAGGCAGCACTGTATGCAGGCCCCTGTAAGTCCGACTTCCAGAAAGCACTCTCCAAGCGGCAGTATGTGATGGAGCAGGAGTGCTTGAGAAGATCCGCCTCCTCCAGGTAAATTACATGGCCACCATTGACGTCATCTATGAGTTGTGTACCAAGACTAATGCTGAGCTCAACTGTATGGTGTAGGCGTGCGGGGTGGCAGAACCTGCGGGGCCCACGCCACACACTGACACCTGTAACCCCGAATCACTGTGAATCCTGTCCTCAAGCCGCCCAGGCCCACATCCCCACAAGCGACCCAGAGTCCTGGCTCTAAAACGTCTTTTTTTTTTTTTTTTTTTTGTCTATTCTACAAGAGCAATAAATAATGACCCCGTATTAGAAGAATTAGACTTTGAACTTCACAGCAGCATAGACTGACTTCATACCTTCATTTCAGTGTGGTAAAAACGATGAAGGTTTCTAATAAATTAAGTCCTAGGGATTTTTGGGTTTAGTTTGCAACCCCCCAACCTGGAGCCCAACGCAAGGGGAATTGTGTCAGACACGTTTACATTCAAAATACAGCCGGTGTCTGGATGTGTGCCAGACTATAAAAATGCAAGGGATTTGAAAGGCCATGAAGAGTTTGATTTGAAAAGATGCAGGGCTCTTATTGTGGGGTTTAAAAAGGAAAAGGCAGACTGGTATGTGTCTCATGTGGTTTGTACCACCTAACCTCCCAGCGCAGTTATTACCATCTTAGTCTTTCTGTCTCTTTTTCTAGACAATATTTTTATACCTGAAACCAGCGAGCAAGCCTTTGATGAATCCAGAGGTTTCTATTTGAAATCGATTAGACACACACACACACAAAACAACTACAAAGGATTATGTTTGCTTCTTTCTGCAGGGACCGATTTCCAAACTAAGAAACTATCCACCCTGTATAATCTTTCGAGAGGGATAGGACAAACCTTCCCACCACAGAGATCCAAGACAACACCTCGCTGCCTTAACTGTTTGTTTCTAGGACTAAAAAGAACTGTATTTTTCAAATTGTGGGGACAAACCAAGCAACCTCCAACTAATTGGGGTGTGTTTTAAAAAAATGAAGAAAAATTGGTGATTTTTATGCAAAACTAAATGATCTTTAATAAATAAATCAATTTTGGAATAAAAAAAAACAGAGGGAAAAGTATAAGTAATTAACAAAGCTCTGTGATATTAGAGTTTATTCTTTTCCTCCTTTCTCTCCTGATAGCTCAGTAATGAACACTGAACTGAGTATATATGAGGGCAAATGAAAAAGTAAAACTAAAAATGTGGAAAATACATTAAACTCAAATATCAAAATGTGAAGCTCCTGTTTCCTGGTATGTCTTTCTTCCAGGAATATATAAATCTTAAGCTGGTGTGTCCATCTCTTTAGCAATTCCCTAAACTACTCTGCACTTTTTAATTTATATCTCTCTTAATAGTGATGGTGGTGGTGATGGTGTGTCAGGGAGTCAGTTCCTGCATAAGGTTCTGAGGTTGTAAATCTTTGCAGAAGCAGAAAACATCATCTTTCTCCAATGGAAGTACTCATAGTTTTGAACTGCTGACATTCAGGTTAGCAGCTCAGCTCATAACCACTATACAACCAGAGCTCCTTCAGAAAATCATGTGGTGGTGGTGGTATGCTGGAATTGATTCCAACTCACAGTGATTCTGCATAGGGTTTTCAAAGCTGCAAATCTTTACGGGAGCCTCATCTTTCTCCCATGGAATGCCTGGTAGTGTCAAACTGCTGACCTTGAGATTAGCAGCCTGACTCATAACCACTACACTACCAGAAATTTTGTTGTTTTAGTTGTTATTTGAGTTTGGTGATCAAAATATATGTAAAGGGGAAAGATCAGAGTCTTAAAAATTTACTGATGAAAATTAAAAGCTACATCTTTGATACAGATTACACCTCATTATAAAGAAAGCAACAATCCTCATGACTGGACCAATAAGCCACATCATGATAAATGGTGAAAAGATTGAACTTTCCAAGAATTCTATTTTACTTAACTCTAAGGAGCTCTGGTAGCGTAGTAGTTACAAATCAGGCTGCGAACCACAGGGTCAGCAGTTCGAAACTACCAGTTGTTCCATGGGAGAAAGATGAGGCATTCTGCTCCCGTAAAGATTTACAGCCTCGGAAACCCTGTACAGGGTCTTTATGAGTTGGAACCGACTCCACGGCATATAACAACAACAACAAATGGTTAATACAGCAGCACTTTTGTGCAAAAATGTTTCACAATATCACTTTAAAGTGTTACAAATCAATGTTGTCACTTTGAAACCTAAAGTGCACTTGACCCTAGCCATTGCATTATCAATCACCTCATATGTATGAGAAAACTGGACATTGAATAAAGACAACTGAAGATAAATTGATGATTTTGAGTTACAATGTTGATGAAGAATTTTAAACATGCCAGGGAATGTCAGAAGAATTAACTAATTTTGTTGAAGAAGTACAAACAGAATGCTCTTTAGTAGTGAAGATAAGTGAGACTTTGCATACTCTACCTTGGACATGTTGAAGACTCGTCAAGATGGTGGATCGGGTAGATGTGCAGTGAGGAGCTCCATCAACAATAACATGAAATACTGGGCCAAGAAGGCTCAAGGGATGGTGTTGGAACTCTGAAACACAAATAAAGTTATGTTTGGAGGATCGGAGGGTTTACAGCTAGGGAATTACTAGGAGAATCCAGAAATCAATTGTTTTCTGGTTCAAGACACTCAGCTATTCCCAGAGCTGTCATCTTGGGAGAGAACATCTTGATTGTATCAGGATTGATAGTAACAGGAGAGAACATCTTGATTGTATCTTGATTGCATCAGGATTGATATCAAAATTTAAAGTGACAGTTTCAACATAAAACCAAACGGCCGCCACTTGTCTATCTGTCATGCTGTGGTAGATTGAGTTGCTGTGATTCTGAAGGTATGCCACCAGTATTTAAAATAACCAGCAGGGTCACTCATGATGGACAGGTTTCAGATGAGCTTACAGACAAAGACAGACTAGGAAGAAAGAGTGACAAACTACTGTCACTAAACAGCTAGCCACTGAAAACTCTATGAATAGCGGAGAAACACTGTCAGATACACGACCGGAAAATGAGCCCCTCAGGTTGGAAGGCACTCAGAATGCGACTGGGGAAGAAATGCCTCCTCAAAGTAGAATTGAACATGATGACATGAATAGAGTTAAAGCTCACGGGAGAAAAGCACACAGAATCTTCATTTTCTGATGGGCCACAACTCAAAATGAAGAAAAACAGCTGTAAACATCCATAAAAATCAGAACATGGAATGTACGAAAATGACTGGGAAAACTAAAAGTTGTCAAACATGAAATGGAACGCATCAACATCGATATCTTAGGAATTAATGAACAGAAATGGACTGGTATTGGCCATTTTGAATCTGACAACCACATGGTTTACTATGCAGGGAATGACAAATTGAAAAGGCATGGTGTTGCATTCATCGTCAAAAAGTTCATATCCAGATCAGTCATGAGGAACAATGCTGTAAGTGATAGGATAATACCCATGCACCTATAGGGAAGCCCAGTTAATACCACTATTATTCAAATTTATGCACCAACCACTAAAGCCAGTGAAGATGAAGTAGAAAAATTCTACCAACTTCTTCAATCTGAAATTGATCACACATGCAATCAAGATGTATTGCTCATTACTGATGATTGGAATGCAAAGGTTGGGAGCAAAGAGAAAGGACCAGTAGTTGGAAAAATTGGCATTGGTCATAGAAATGATGCTGGAGAATGCATGATAGATTTCTGCAAAACCAATGATTTGTTTATTTCAAATACCTTCTTTAGACAGCATAAGAGATAAGTCTACACATGGACCTCGTCAGATGGAACACATAGAAATCAAATTGACTATATCTGTAAAAAGAGAAAAGGGAAATGCTCCATATCATCAGTGAAAACAAGGCCAGGGGCAGACTGTGGAACAGACCATCAATTACTGATATGCAAATTCAAACTGAAGATGAAGAAAATGAAAACAAGTCCACAAGAACAAAAATATGACTTGAATTTATCCCACCTGAATTTAGAGATCATCCGAAGAACAGATTTAATACATTAACCACGAAAGACTGAAGACCAGAAGAATTGTGGGATGAAATCAAGAACGTCATACACCACGGCAGAGAAGACTTTAAGAACTGTTTAACCCTTAGAGAACTG
>NW_006408766.1:2214406-2219107 GCF_000296735.1 Chrysochloris asiatica
CATCTCAATGTCAAGAAAACAAAAATCCTCACCACTGGACCAATAAACAACATTCTTATCAATGGAGAAAAGATTGAAGTTGTCAAGGACTTCTTCTTGGATCAGCTATCAGCACTCAAGAACTATCAACTACCAACACTCAAGCAGCAGTCAAGAAATCAGACAACATACTGAATTAGGCAAATCTGCTGTTCAAGACCTTTGTAAAGTGTTGAAGAGAAAAGATGTCAGCTTGAGGACTAAGGTGAGTCTGACCCAAGCCATGGTATTTTTAATAACCTCATATGCATGCGAAAGCTGGACAGTGAATAAGGAAGACCATAGAAGAATTGATTATTTTGAGCTAAGGTATTGAAGGAGGATATTCAAAGCACCATGGGCTGCCAAAGAACCAATATATTTATGTTGGAAGAAGTGCAGCTAGAATGCTTTTTGGAGGCCAATATGGCCAAACTTTGTCTCTCATACTTAGGACATATTGTCAGGAGGGACCAATCGCTGGAGAAGAATATCATGTTTGGTAAGGTGGAGGGTCAGAGAAAAAGAGGAAGACTCCCAGCAAGATGGACTGGTAAAGTGGCAGCATCAATAGACTCAAGTGTGGCAACAATTCTGAGGTTGTTCCAGGACCTGGCAGTGTTTCGTTCTGTTGTGCATAGGGTCACTATCAGTCAGTACTAACTCAATGGCACCTAACAACAACAATAACTTTATCTATTTAGGTAATTCTGCCATTGATATTGTCTCTTGATTCATTTTTCAGAGTGGACATTGTAACTGACTTGCTTTTGATACCAGTGTTATTGTAAAATGATTTATGCATTCTGTTGTTGCCTGTCTATGCCATGGGTTCCAATATGGATTCCTTCTTTAGCTGGCTCTTTAGCTGTCTTCTAAATCTCTTGCATAGGCAAGTGAGCCCCTCCAGTGCTGAAAATTGTATTCCATAAATTCCTGACGCTATATTTTTCACCAGTGCTTTCTGTGCAGCTTGGACTTTTTCCTTCATAACCATCAGTTCCTGATTATATACTATCTCTTGAAATGATTGATTATTGAAAAATTATTTTGGTACTGTGACTCTGTGTATTCTTTTCATTTTCTTTTGATACGTCCTGTATAGTTAAATATTTTGTCCATAGAATCTTTCAATGTTGCAACATGAGATTTGAATTTTAACTTCAGCTATTTCAGCTTGAGAAATACTGTGTCGTCTTCCCTTTTAGTGTCCTAACACGAGGGCTTTACACATTTCATTATAGTACTTTACTTTGTCTTCTTAAGCTGCTATTTGAAATTTTCTGTTTAGCACTTTTACTTCTACATTCTGTAGTTGCTTTAGTTTCTCTATGCTGAAGAACCAGTTTCAGAGTCTTTTTCTGCCATACAGTTTGAAATTTTTTCATATCTTGTATTTTTAATAACACTTGCTTTCTTTATGGATGATGACCTTAATGTCATCCCATAACTCTTTTAGTTTTGGCCATTAGTGTTAATGTTTCAGCTTTGTTCTTCAGATGCTCTTTAATTTCAGATGAGATATAGTTAAGCTCATATTTTGGCTTTCATTGTCTTGTTTGCATTTTTTTCAATCTCAATCTGCACTTTCATATTAACAATTGATGTTCTGTTCCACAGTGGGCACCTGGTCTTGTTTTGACTAATGATACTGAACTTCTTCACTATCACTTTACACACATCACTGTGTATTCCATTTGGTGAAGACCACATGTAATTGACTTTTATGTTGTTGAAAATCATATTTGCAATGAGCAAGTCATTGGTCTTGCAAAATTCTATCAGGGGATATCTAGCATCTTCTCTAACTCCAAGACTTTATTTTCCAATTATTGATCCTTTCTGTTTGTTTCCAAATTTAACATTCCAATTGTTGTAGTTGTTGTTAATCACTTGCAATTATCAATGTATCTTTATTGTACATTTGATCAATTTCAGATGTAGAAGTTGGTAGATTTATTAAATTTTATCATCTCTCACTTTAGTAGTTGGTTCATTAATTTCAATAATAATATTATTAAATAGTCTTCCTTGTAGCCTTATGGATATTATTCTATCATTGACAGCACTATTTTCTAAACATCTTGAAATGTTATTTTTGATGATAAAATGACGACATTGCTCTTCAATTTGCATGTTGTCTGGAGTCCTAGTGCAGCTATGTGGATTAATGTGCTGGACTGCAAAGCTGGCTTGAACTTCAAGGTTGGAGGTTCAAGCTCACCACTTGCTCAGGGTTGCTATGGTTTGGGACTAACTCAACAGCACTTGACAACAACAACAGTATGTTTGGTTTGAACTGCCAATATTGTGGTTAGTAGTCCATGCTTATTCTAGAGAACTACACTAGGACACCACTCTTAGCATGTTGTTGTTGTTGTTGTCAGGTGCCATCGAGTCGGAACCGACTCATAGCGACTCCATGCACAGCAGAACGAAACAATGTTTGATCCTGGGCCAACCTCACTACCGCTGCCACACCTGAGTCCATCAATGATGCCACCTGGCTGATCCATCTCGTTGGGGGTCTTCCTCTTTTTCTCTGACCCTCCACCCTACCCAGCATGACATCCTTCTCCAGCGATTGTTTCCTCCGGACAATATGTCCAAAGTAGGAGAGACGAAGTTTAGCCATCTTGGCCTAAGGAGCACTCTGGCTGCACTTCTTCCAAAACAGATTTATTGGTTCTTTTCAGATTCATGGTGACCAATAATAGTTCATTTTCAGATTCATGGTGACCAATAATAGTTCATTTTCAGATTCATGGTGACCAATAATAGTTCATTTCAGCTCACTAATACCTAGGACATATATTTTTGTGTGCTCGATTTCATTTCCGATGACTTCAAATTTGCTTAGATTCATCCTTCGTACATTCCACATTCTGATTATTAATGGATGTTGCAGCTGTTTCTTCCCATACTGAGTTGTGCCACATTAGTAAATGAAATTCTCAAAGTTTATGTTATTAATCTTAACTCTACTTTGAGGGGGAAGCTTTTCCCAGTCCATGTTATAAGCTCCTTCCAACCTGAGGTACTCAAATTCCAGCTTTATATGACAATGTTTCACTGCTATTCATAAGGAGTTCTGTGGTTAGCAATTCAGAAGTGTCTTGCCTGGAAGCTGCACTGAATCCTATACACCACATGTGACTCTGCTGTTATTTAACATACTAGTGGCATATCTTACATCATCACAATATGCATGCCATGAAAGTATGACAAACTGACAAACGTGGTAAATTTCTTAGTGGTGTCCACATGTATTACATTACACAAATGACAATATCCATCTTGCTTAACCCATGAAAAATAGTTAATATACAACGTAAGCATATTGATTCAATTCCTCCCAACCTCATTTCTCTTGGTATGTCTCCAGTTAATATGACCTGTATTTTATGTTTACTTTGAGCTTATTTCTTACAAACAATATTTTCTTTGGTTGTAGGATATAATTATTGAGTTTATTCATAGAAAAGATAATATACTAGGTCCTTAAGATTGTCCACTTAGAATTTTTTGAAGATCTCACTCTTTAGTACTATGTATTTAGATATATGTATTTTTTTCTCATGTGCAGATACAGATTTTATTTAATGTTCTTCTGTTTCCTTTTGTAGTAGTACCTTCAGTAAAACATAAAACTGATCTCATAATGATAAATTTCCTGAGTTTTTGTTTGTTTGGGAATATCTTAATACCCCCCCTTTTTTGGAATGACAATATTGCTGGGTAAATAATTTTTGTATAGTCAATTTTTTTGTTGTTCATTATTTTATATATGCTGCTTGATTTTCTTTTTACCTCTAGGTTTTCTGGGTAGACATCTGCACTGAATCTTATGAAAGAAACTTGTTTTTAACTATGAGCTTTTTTTTTTTTTGAAGAATTTTAGTAGGATATGCAGTGGAGTGGATATGGTTTTGTGCTTTCTAACTGGGTTTCATGTTGTTCCTTTTTTTGCAGACTTGTTTCTCTGGTTTGCTCAAGGAAATTCTGATTAACTCTGTGAAAATTGGTGGAAATGTTTTTATTTATAGAAATCAATTTACTTTTATTTAAAGTTGTCTATGTTTGCTACATAGTCATTGTACCAAAAGGAAATGGTTAATGTTCAACCATTTCAAGAGGTACCATATGATCAAGAGCCAATGATACTCAGGGAGGAAGTCCAAAGTGCATTGAAAGAATTGGCAAACAACAAGGCACCAGGAATCTATGGAATAAAAATTGGAATCTTTCAAGAAAGTGAGGTGGCAAAAGAGGCACTCACTCATTTCTGCCAAGATATTTGGAAGACAACTATCTGGCCAACTGATTGTAAGAGAGCTGTATTTGTGTCCATTCCAAAGAGAGGTGACCAAATAGAATGTGGAATCATCAGACAATCTTTTTGATATTTCAAATGAGTAAAGTTTTCTAGAGGTAATACAGAAATGACTACAATCATACATTGACAGAGAACTTCCAGAGATACAAGCTGGATTCAGAAGAGGCCGTGGAACAAGAGATATCATTGCTGATGTCCGAAGGATCTTGGCTGAAAGCAGAGAATATCAGAAAGATGTTTACCTATACTTTACTGAGTATGCAAAGGCTTTCAATTGTGTGGATCATGACAAGCTATGGACAACATTGAGAAGTATGAGTATTCCAGAACACTTAAGTGTAATCATG
>NW_006408766.1:2219537-2221196 GCF_000296735.1 Chrysochloris asiatica
GATGTATTGCATTAGGCAAATCTGCTGCACAGAAACTTTTTAAAGTCTTGAAGAGCAAAGATGTCAGCTTGAGGACTAAGTTGCCCCAGATCCAAGTCATGGTATTTTCAATAACCTCATATGAATGCAAAAGCTGGACAGTTAATAAGGAAGATCGTAGAAGAATTGATGCCTTTGAGTTGTGGTGTTGGAGGAGAATACTAAAAGTGTCATGGACTGCCAAAGAACCAATAGATCTGTTTTGGAAGAAGTGCAACCAGAGTGCTCCTTAGAGGCAAAGATGGCCAAACTTTGTCTCTCATTCTTTGGACATAGTGTCAGGAGGGAACAGTCACTGGAGAAGGATATCATGCTTGGTAAGATGGACGGTTACAGAAAAAGAGGAAGACCCCAACGAGATGGATTGGCCAGGTGGTAGCATTGAGGGACTCAAGTGTGGCAGCGGTAGTGAGGTTGGCCCAGGATCAGACATTGTTTAGTTCTGTTGTGCATGGGGTCGCTATGAATTGGTTCTGACTTGATGGCACCTAACAACAACATGTTTATCTGAATATATGTTCAAATTAGTCAGTTTGCTTTAATTAAATAAAATCTCAATATTCATAAGGTATCACATAAATAAAAAAAATTTAAGCATTACTTTCTGTTTCATATGTATATTACAGGTAAAATACAGTAAAAATCAAATTACTGAAGTTATAAAACCATAATATACCTTGACAATGAGAGGGACGGTAACTAACAAAGTGTTTTTTTTTTGTGTATGTGTGTGTTTATTTTTGATTTTTTAAAGTGCCTTTGTGTTGGCTCCGACTCCTAGTGGCTCTGTATAGGGGTTCCAAAGAGCAGATGGTGATTTTGAACCACTGATTTTGCAGTTCAAACAACCTCACAGTCTAGTGCTTATCTTATAGTGCCAAACTAACAATATTAATATACAGTTTCTATTCCGTTTCTAGTTTGTTTAAATATTTTCTAAAATTCTTGTTAACATCTGATATATGGTTTTACAAGTTAGGGCACATACACTTTGTATATCAATTAAATGACTTGCTTTCACTTTTATTTAGTTTGTAAGCTTCAGTGATTTAATAAAAGATATTTTTGGTTATTCTTCTTACATTTTCATAGGAATAAAAAGCACATAGGGAATATCTAATCAAAGAGAATTATGTCACATTGTCAAGTCTTGTCCTCAAAGTTAGTACATTTTTGTTTCAGAGCCTTTCCCTAGGGAACTATTTAGAAACATCATGACAATAACAATGTCTTGAAAACTAAAGACAGGAGAGTGTTTGCTATTCTGGGATAAATTCTCGAATCTGACTAAATTGTGACACACTTATTAAAAAGGAGTCTTAGTGATGGTTTCTGGTATGGTGCTATAGGATCAGCACTGAACTGCTAATCACAAGGTTTGTGGTTCAAACCACCAGCAGCTCCTTGGAAACCTTATACAGGGTCATTATGAGTCAGAACCAACTATATGACACTTACAACAACAGCAACAAGTGATGGTTAATGCATGCTGCAGTGTTCAATTGTTTAGGATTTAATTCTCCTTAAAGTTTCATTCTTCTTGGATCAACTATCAACACTCGCGGAAGTAGCAGTCAAGAGATCAGACGACGTATTGCACTGGGCAAATCTGCTGCACAG
>NW_006408766.1:2221866-2243605 GCF_000296735.1 Chrysochloris asiatica
ACTCAAACTAAGGAGCTCTGGTAGCGTAGTGGTTACGAATCGGGCTGTGAACCTCAAGGTCAGCAGTTTGAAACTACCAGCAGTTCCACGGGAGAAAGATGAGGCGTTCTGCTCCCGTAAAGATTTATAGCCTCGGAAACCCTGTGCAGGGTCGCTATGAGTCGGAACCGGCTCCACGGCACTTAACAACAACAACTTAACAACAATACTCAAACTGCAAAATGGCAGATTCATTGTGAAAGCAGTAGAAGTCAATTCCAATTCATTTTGAAAAATAAACAAGGAGTTATTTGGCCGGCTAGTTGGTAGCTTCTAGAATTATAATAATGGTAAAATATACTTATGCATAAAACAAGGTAGAATTGGAATAGTTGAGACCTAGTCATTATGATGATCTGGGAATAGATTATGTTCATGATCCTGAAAAAGAGCAAGCTGCAAACATTCAAATTTTTGTTATCTACTTTTGTCTATCTGATGGGAAAAGATGTCCCTGTATGGCACAAGTGGTTAAGTGCTAGGCTAACATTCAAAAAGCTGGCAGTTGGGAAAAAGTTTCTGAAAATTCACAGCCATGAAGAAAATGCTATGGAATAGGTTAACTTTGCACACAAGCGTCTCCATGATTCAGTTGTATTCTTCATATACTAAAATCAATACACAATCTTGACTCTATTTGTTTTTAATTTATATTAAGATTTTGAAATGTAAAGCATGATTTTTGGAGAAGTTGATTTAACTCTACTTTATACAACTGCATATCTATGCTTGAGTCCTGGTGTGGCACTGTAACTTAAACAGTAGACTACTAACCACATGATTAGCATGTCACACCCATTATCCACTGCTCAGAACCCATATACAGAGTCATTTTGAGTTGCAACAAAGTGGTGGCAATTAAAAAAAAAAAATGACAATATGTTGCTGTTGTTAGGTGTTATTGAGTTAGTACCAACTCGTAGCAACCTATGCACAATAGAAAGAAACACTATGCGTCCTCCACCAACCTCACAGTCTTTGCTACACTTGAACCCATTGCTGCTGCCACTGTGCCAATCCATCTCATTGGGAGTTTTCCTCTTTTACACTGACCCTCCATTTTACCACTTATGATGTCCTTCTCCAGGGACTGCTCCCTTCTGATACTATGTCCAAAATATGAGACCCAGTCTCCCAATTCTGACATTTGAGTTATGATGTTGGAAGAGAATATGAAAAGTACAATAGGATGCCAGAAGAGCAAACAAGTTTGTGTTGGAAGAAGTACAACAAGAATGCTCCTTAGAAACCAGAATTGGAATTATTTTTCTTTACATAGAGGTGCAACTATACTAAAGGCTGTGGTCCGCAAGCAAGATTCTATTACCTGCATATCACATTTCTGTCTTTTCCTTCTTTCTTGTCTTCTTAATTTGCTTTCTCCCTGTTTGGTGTTAGTGAGGTGATCACACAACTTTCTTCATTCATTGGTGTCTAATTCATCAAATCTGCTCTTAAGATGATCTCTAAATTCACATGGCATTTGTTCAAGATCATACTTTGACTCCCATGGACTTGTTGTTTCTTCAGCTTCATCCTGAATTTACATATGAGCAATTGATTATCTGATCCACAGTCTGCCCCTGACCTTATTTTGACTAAGGATAGGTAGCTTTTCCAGCAAGTCTTACCACATATGTAGTCAGTTTGTTTTCTGTGCATCACCATCTGGTGAAGTTCATGTATATAGTCTCCTTATTTATTTTAATGTATATTGCAATGAAGAAATAATTTGTCTTGCAAAATTCCACCATGTGATCTCCAGCATAATTTCTATCACCAAAATCATATTTTCTAACTACTGTCGTTTTTTCTTTTTTGCCACCTTTACATTCAAATCTCCAGTAGTTATTAATACATCTTAACTGTATATTTGATCAATTACAGACTGAAGGAGTTGGTAAAGGTCTTCAGTTTCATCATTACTAAATTTAGTGGTTATTACATAAATTTTAATAATGCTGGTGGGTTTGAATGGCTAACCTTCAGTTGGCAAACCAAGCTTATCCTACAGTGTCACACAAAATATCTAAACTTAAGTTGTTATAATATTTAATAGTTTTCCTTGTAGGCATATGGATATCATCCTATTATAGACAAAAATGTATTTCAAGAAAGAACTTGAGTTTTGTTTTGTTTTTGTTTTTACAATGATTGCTATGCCATTCCTCTTGAATTTGTATTTCCTGGCATAGTAAATGATGAGATTGTCAGATTAAAATTGGCTACTACGAATTCATCTCAGCTCACTAACACCTAGGATATTGATTTGATTGTTTCCATTTCATTTTTAACAACTGCTAATGTTTCTTGAAATCTTTCAAGAAAGTGAGGCGGCACAAGTGGCACTCACTCATCTCTGCCAAGAATTTTGGAAGACAACTATCTGGCTGACTATTGGAAAAGATCCATATTTGTGCCCATTAGAAAGAGAGGTGACCCAACGGAATGCGGAAATCATCGGACAATCTCTTTGATATCTCAAGTGAGTAAAGTTTTGCTAAAGGTAATACAGAAATGTCTACAATCATACATTGACAGAGAACTTCCAGAGGTGCAAGCTGGATTCAGAAGAGGCCATGGAATGAGAGATATCATTGTAGATGTCCAATTGATCTTGGCTGAAAGCAGAGAATACCAGAAGGATGTTTACCTATGCTTTATTGACTATGCAAAGGCTTTCGATTGTGTGGTTCATGACAAGCTATGGACAACATTGAGAAGTATGAGTATTCCAGAACACTTAATTGTACTTCTGAGAAATCTGTTCCTGGACCAAGAAGCAGTTGTTCGAACAAGAGCATGGGAACACTGAATGTTTAAAATCAAGTAATGTATTCAAAAAGGTTGTGTTCTTTCACCATACTTATTCAACATGTATGCTGAGCAAATAATACGAGAAACTGTGTTCTATGAAGAAACACGTGGCGTCAGGATTGGAGGAAGACTCATTAACAACCTGCGATATGCAGATGATACAACCTTGCTTGCTGAAAGTGAAGAGGACTTGAAACATTTACTAATGAAGATCAAAGAGCACAGCCTTTGATATAGATTACATCTCAATGTCAAGAAAACAAAAATCCTCACCACTGGACCAATAAACAACATTCTTATCAATGGAGAAAAGATCCAAGTTGTCAAGAACTTCATTCTTCTTGGATCAACTATCAACACTCGTGGAAGCAGCAGTCAAGAGATCAGATGACGTATTGCATTGGGCAAATCTTTTGCACAGGAACTTTTTAAAGTGTTGAAGAGCAGAGAAGTCAGCTTGAGGAATAAGATGCACCTGACCCAAGCCATGCTATTTCTAATAACCTCATATGGATGCAAAAGCTGGACAGTGAATAAGGAAGATCGTAGAAGAATTGATGCCTTTGAGTTGTGGTGTTGGAGGAGAATACTAAAAGAGACATGGATTGCCAAGAGAACCAATGGATCTGTTTTGGAAGAAGTGCAGCCAGAGTGCTCCTTGGAGGCCACGATGGCTAAGCTTCGTCTCTCATACTTTATACATATTGTCCAGAGGGAACAGTCGCTGGAGAAGGATGTCATGCTGGCTAAGGTGGAGGGCCAGAGAAAAAGAGGAAGACCCCTAACGAGATGGATTGGCCAGGTGGCATCATTGATGGCATCCAATGTGGCAGCAGTAGTGAAGTTGGCCCAGGAGCGGATATTGTTTCGCTCTGCTGTTCATGGAGTTACTATGAGTCAGTTCCGACTCGATGGCACCTGACAACAACAACAATGTTACTAACATCATACTTTGTACATTCTATGTTCCGATTATCAATGGGTATCTGAAGTTGTTTGTGTTGTTTTGAGTAGTGCCTCATCAGATAATGAAAGTTCTGAAAGCTTTCCTCCATTGCTTCATCATGGTCAAATGTTATTTAAGGAGGCAGCTCTTCCTGAGTCATATTTTGAGTGCATTCCAACCTGACGGGCTCATCTTTTGGCAGAATAATTGACAATAATCTGGTGTTATTCATAGTATTTTCAATTTCTGGCACTATATCTGACAATGTTCTGCTGCTATTTGTAAGGTTTTCAGTGGTTAAACTTTCTGAGGGAGTCTGTTTTTCCTTCCTAGTTTGTTTTAGTCTGAAAACTCCATTGGAGCCTGTCTACAACGAGTGGCCATTCTGGCATTTAAAATACCAGTGGCATATCTTTTATCACAATACAGCAAACTGCTAGATGAATGATGGTTATGAAGTAAAGGATCAGCAAAAAATTTCAATGAGATTTATTGAGTCAGTAACAGGTAAAAATATAGCAGTGATTATGAGGATGGTCTGGAATTGTCAACGATTGGTTATTTTTTTATATAAGTTCACTATGATTGGAAACATCACCTGACAATTATTAAATTACTTCCAATTTAATAATTCCAATAAAATTAAAACAAAAGTTTCTATAATAATCAGAGTAGAAGAAAAATAGAAAAGAGAAGAGGAAAGAAGACAAGAGAAAAAATGTAAAGAAAATTGAGATCTGTGTTGATTGTTGTCAGATACTGTTGAGTCAGATCCAACTCATAGTGACTCTACACACAACAGAACAAAACACTGCCAAGTACAGCATCATTCTCACAATTGTTGTTTGGTTTGAGTTCACTGCTGCTGCCTCTGTGTCATTCTGTCTTGTTGGGGCTCTACTTCTTTTTTTACTGACCTTCTACTTTTCCAAGCATGATATCCTTCTCCAAGGTCTGATCCTTCCTGAAAACATGTCTGAAGTAAGGGAGACTAAGTCTCCCATCCTGGCTTCTAAGGAGCATTCTGGCTACATTCATTCCAAACAGTATTTATTTGTCCTTTTGGCAATCAATGGTACTTTTAATATTTTTATCCAGCATCATAACTCAAATGCATAGATTCTAATACAGTCTTCCTTATTCACTGTCCGACTTTCACAAGCATATGAAGCTACTGAGAATATCAAAGTTTTGGTCCAGCCTATCTTATTCCTCAAACTGGTATCTGAGTCCAGGATATATTAGTTCTCAAACTGATATATTTGGTCTGTAACAATTTGAAGAGTTCTTTTGCAGCCTTTTTTATTAATGCAATACGTTGCTTCATTTCTTGACTGCTGCTTCTATTATTGTTGATTGTGTATCCGTGCAAAATGAAGTGTCTGACCATTTCAATCTTTTCTCCACTTATAGTGTCATTATTTATTGGGCCAGTTGTGAGGATTTTTGTCTTCTTTATATTGTAGTCCAATCTATCCTGAAAGTTGTACTGTTTGATCTTCAGTAAATATCTCAAGTCCTCTTCACTTTCAACAACCAAAGTTGTCTCATGTGTGTATCTCAGTTTGTTAATGAATCCTCCTCCAATTCTAATGCCACTTTCTTCTTCATATAATTCACCTTCTTGGATTAATTGCTCAGCTTACAGATTGAATAAGTGTGGTGCAAAGATACAAAACTGTAACACACCTTTCTGGATGTTAAACCATTCAGTATCCCTGTGTTGTGTGCTAAAAATTGTCTGTTGGTCTATGTACAGGTCATGATAAACACAGTAGAAAACCTTTACATAGTAAATAAAACCTCAATTAAACATCATTCTCATATTTTCTGCTTTCAGCCAAGATGCATCTGACATCAGGAGTGATATCCTTCAAAATCTTCTTTGCTTACCTTAGCCAAAGACAATTTAACAAGAAAAAGTATCTCTAGTGTTTTCTTTACTTAGGTCCACCTCCCATCATCTTCATGAACAAATTCTGATGTGACAACCTCAAGGGAGAAAATCTGTTAAAAGTTTGATTTTAGAAGTTATGTTATTAAAATTGTTAAAGTATGTATGTTGTTCAGAGATTGGAGATGCTCTGTCTTATTAATGTATAGTACATTTGTATGCAAATGATTAACAGATCTGTATGACTGGACTTCAAGTGAAGCAATCAATATCCCAGTAAAAAAGGAAAATGCTAGTAATATAAAATAATTCCTCTAAAAATACAGGGCAGATAGAACATAGCATAAATTATTCAAAGTAAATTAAGAATTTTCAACAAAATACCTACCATAAGCCATGTCCTTTCCAACCAATTGAGGGCCAGGGTAGAAAAATAAAAACGATGAGAAGACTTGTTTTATTTCTTTCTATGTTGTTGGTGTTAAGTGCTGCACAGTTGATTCCTACTTGTAGTAATACTATAGAGGGTTTCCAAGGAGCAGCTGGTTGATTTGAACAAACATCCTTGTGATTAGCAGTCCAGTGGTTCTTCTATGATGCCACAATAACCATCAATTCTGGCTCTTTATTTATTTATTTATTTATTTATTTATTGCCTGCCTGCTGTTATTGAATGCTTTAATGGGATCAGTAATGAAGATTTTTGCATATTTAAATTGTTTTTTTTGGTCACTGTTGTCATTGTGTGCCATTGAGTCATTTCCAACTAATTGAAACTCTGGTGTTGTGTTGCGGGTTAATGCACTGGACTGCAAGGTTGGTTTGAACCACAAAGTTGATAGTTCAAGCCCACCAACTGCTCCTCAGAAACCCAGTACAGGATCACTATTTAACCATACTTAACAACAACAACAATAAAACTCCTGAGAAGTACTGGTGGGTTTGAGTGGCCAACCTTGTGGATAGCAGACCAGTGCTTATCCTACAATGCCACACATCTTTATGTCATTTGCAGTTAAGTGCTATAAATTGGTTGCAACACATAGTAACCCTGTATAAGGTTTCTGAGGAGTGACTGGTGAGTTTGAACCACCGACCATGTGGTACTAGTGTGGTGCTGCCAGATAATGGACTAGACTGCAACATCGGGTACTCACAAACCCTCCAGCTACTCCTCAAACCCTATACAGAGTTGCTATAAGTCGGAGTGGACTTAATGGCACTTGCCAATAAGAACCTTGTGTTTCAAATAGACCTTAATGTCTAGTGTTTTATTCTACAGTGAAACACTAAGACTCTTTTCTATCACTAAGGATATATTAGTAATAATAGATTGATTATAGCATTTTAAAAATGAACTTTATTGATAGATATGATTTATTGAAAAATATAATTTGTTAAATTCCAGTTAGACAGATTTTGGCAAATTTGTACGCTTTGGCAGTAACTATCCTGGTTACTATAACATTCTCTTAAAATATTATTTTGAACCAATGTTTACACAATCCCCCTAAATATCATCATTTAAGTATTAAACTAAAAGTGATTATGGGGAAACATCCTAATATATTTGATGATGAGAACATAGCCTTAATACCAAAACCAGGAAAGGACATCACTAAAAAAAAAAAAAAAAAAAAAAAAATTATAAACCAATATCCCTCATGAACATAGATGCAAAAATTCTCAACATAATCCTAGCCAACAGAGTCCAGCAGCACATCAAAAAAATAATATATCATGATCAAGTGGGATTGAAATCAGGGATGCAAGGGTGGTTCAACAATAGAAAAACAATCAATGTAATCCAACATATAAATAAGCAAAAAGAAAAGAACCTCATGATCACATTGATTGATGCAAAAAAGGCATTTGACAAAATCCAACATCCATTCCTGATAAAAACATTCAACAAAGTAGGACTTTAAGAACATTTCTCAACATAATTAAGACCATATATACAAAACCGACAGCCTAAATTATTCTCAATGGAAAGAAACTGAAAGCCTTCCCTCTGCGAACAGGAACCAAACAAGCATGCCCTTTGTCACCACTCCTATTGAATATTATGCTGGAAGTCTTAGCTAGAGCTATACGGCAAGACAGGGAAATTAAAGACATCCAAATTGACAAAGAGGAAATAAAACTCTCTCTAATTGCAGAAGATATGATCCAATCCATAGAAAACCCCAAAGATTGAGTAAATTACTACTAGACCTTATTGGAAGATTAGGCAATGTTGCAAGGAATAAGCTCAACATACAAAAATCATTTGGAGTCTTCTAAGGTAACAGTGACAGCTCTGGAAAAGACAATAGGAAAGCAATACCATTTACATTAGCTGCCAGAGCATGAAATATCTAGGAATAAATGTAACTAGAGAAACAAAGGACCTATACAAAGACAACTAAAAAACACTACTGTAAGAAACCAAAAGAGAGTTACAAAAAATGAAAGAATGTACCATGCTCCTGGATAGGAAGAATTAACATTGTGAAAAAGTCAATACTGCCCAAAGCAATTTACACATATAATGCAATCCCAATCCAGATTCCAATGACATTCTTCAAAGAGATGGAAAAAACTATTACAAACTTTATTGGGAAAGGAAGGAGACCTAGGATAAGCAAAGCACTGCTTTGAAATGAAAGATACATTGATCAATGGAACAGAATAAAAAATTCAGAAATTAACCCATCCACCTACAGCCAACTGATTTTTAACAAAGGGCTTAAATATATTTCATGGGGAGGAGATAGTCTCTTCGACAGATGGGGCTGACAGAAATGGAAAGAAATATGCAAAAGATTTAAACAAGACCTTTGTCATAAGCCTTATACAAAACCCAACCCAGCAAGGATCAAATACCTAAATGTGAATCCTAGAATTATTAAGGTCATCTATGAAAAAATAGGAACAAATGTGAGGGCTCTAATACAGGGCATACACAGGTTACCAAACATTTTGAAAATTACACAAACAAAATAGAGCAAATAGATGATTAGTATACTAAAAACAAACAAACAAACAAAAAAAAAAACAACTTATGTGCATTAAAAGACTTCATAAAAAGAGTAAAAAGGGAGCCCACAGAATGGGAAAAAAATCTTTTCTAATGACACATTGGACACAAGGGACTAATTTCTACAATTTATAGGAAATGGCAACAACGCTACAAGAAAAAGACAAATAAGCAAATTAAAACATAGGCACAGGACATGAGCAGACACTTCACCAAGGAGGAGATCTGGGCAGCCGACAAACACATGAAGACATGTTTAGGATCACTAGTCATTAGAGAGATGCAAATCAAAACAAAAATGAGAAATCATCTTACACCAGCAATAACAGCAAAGATAAAAATAAAAAAAAAGTAGAGGACAATAAATGCTGCTGAGGATATGGAGAGACTGGGATCCTCCTACATTGCTGTTGGAAAGAGATATGGTACTTCTCAGAAGGTTGGAAACAGAAATACCTTATGATCCAGCAAATCCTCTACTTGGTATTTATCCACAAGAAATACGAGCCATAGTACGAGTAGATATATGTACACCAACGTTCATAGCAGCACTGTGTACAATAGCAAAAAATGGAGACAGTTTAAGTGTCCATCAATGGAAGAATGGATAAACAAACTTTGGTACATACACACAATGGAATATTATGCTAACTTGAAGAATAACAAGGAAGCTGCAAGACACCACATAACATAGATGAACCTTGAGCACATTATACTGAGTGAAATTAGTCATCCACAAAAGGAGAAATACTGCATAGGATTATTATTGTAAAGATTAAGAAAAAGCACCCACAAAAAAAGTGGAAAAAAATTATTTGCTGGTTATTGGGCTTTTGGAGTTGGGTGAGGGGAGGGAGGGGAATGAGGAGAACAGGACAGGTAATAGACACAGAACAGCTTGGGTGCTGGGCGGGGGACAATACAAAAGAAGGGGGTGGGGGATGGAAGTACAAGGCAGATGGAAGAATCAGCAGTTTTGCATGGTCTAAGTGGGACAGAGGTAAATAATGATGTATTCACCGTCATGGTTTGAATGGGTAAAAAGGAGAAATAATGTTAAGATGCTTGGCTATCTTTTGAATCTTGGTTTTCCTTGACTATCATTGTAAAATACACATTTGAGGGAGGAGAAAGGAATAGCCAGAAACATCACCATAAAAAGCTTGTAAGTCCATCTTCAGCCTATAACTGATTGGAATACCCAAAATGAGATTTGAACTTGCCCAGTGAAGGAGGCTTCCTGCGGAGCCTTTGCAATGCATGAGACCATAGGCTGAATCCTGAACCCCATTCAGAATATTCTGAGGTAGGACATTTTCACTTAAAAAGATAAGCAGATCATCTGGAGGGGTTAGAAGAATGGAAGATACTTCTTGAAAGAAAGACAAGCAAGAAAAAGAAAACAATAACATACTACAAAAATAAGTAAGTTATTCCTCAGGGAGCCATGAAGGCAAGTGGTCCGGTCCCCTCTGGGAAATTCTCCTTCCAAGACTAAGATTCAAGGAGAATACACAAACAGACATGTGGTCTTGCTTGTTACCACATTGGTCACTAATAAACAGAAGTGAGGGAAAAACAAGAATGAAGCTGTGAGCTACATTTAACCATGTTCAACAGACTCCTGTGAACCCGGGTTGAGATCAGGTTGGCCAGCAGTACCTGGGGACTCCTGTGCCCAGTGACAGGGACATGGCCACAGTTGACTAAAGCAGAGAGTGAATTGTCCATCTAATATGAAGTGAGGGGAGAGGCACAGAAAAACCCACACTTGCAGAAAGTATCCACTTGATTTGGCTTCAATGGCAGAATAAACAGAACTCGACTAGAAGAAGAAAGAAGAGGGGGGAAAAAAAGAATAATCTGCTACAATATGATGAACTTGATGTATACTTATGGATGTAGTACCTCAAAAGAGGGAACAAATTTTTGCATCAAGGATCTTTCCCACCCCCTCGTTACATAGAGTTGACATGGATGGGCAATTTAGATGTTGTTGTTGTTGTTGTTGTTGTTGTTAGGTGTCATCAAGTCTGTACTGACTCATAGCGACCTTATGCACATCAGAATGAAATACTGTCCGATCCTAGGCCAACCTCACTATTATTGCCACGCTTGACTCCATCGATGCTGCCGCTTCACAATTACATCTCATTGGGATCTTCCTCTTTTTTACTGACCCTACACCTTAGCAAACATGATATCCTTCTCTAGCAACTGGTCCCTACTAACAATATGTCCAAAGTATAAAAGATGAAGTTTGGCCATCCTGGCCTCCAAGGGGCACTCTGGCTGCACATCTTCCAACACAGATATGTTGGTTATTTTGGCAACACAAGGCACTTTCAATATTCTCCAACACCATAACTCAAATGCATCAATTCTTCTACGATCTTCCTTATTCAGTGTCCAGCTTTCACATGCATATGAGGTTACTGAAAATATCATGGCTTGGGTCAGGAAAACCTTAGTCTTCAAGCTGACATCTTTGCTCTTCAACACTTTTAAAAAGTCTTGTGCAACAGATTTGCTTGATGCAATATGTACTTTGATTTCTCGACTGCTACTTCCATGAATGTTGATAGTTTATCCAAGAATGAAGTCCTTGACAAATTCAACTTTTTCTCCGTTGAAAAGAATGTTTTTTATTGGTCCAGTGACGAGGATTTTTGTTTTCTTTACATTGAGATGTAATCCATACCGATGACTGTGCTCTTTGATCTTCATCAGTAAGTTTTAAGTCCTCTTCACTTCCCGCAAGCAAGGTTGTAGCATCTGCATATCGCAGGTTATTAATGAGTCTTCCTCCAATCCTGATGCCATGTTTTTCTTCATAGAACCCATCTTCTCAGATTATCTGTTGGACATATTGTCAGGAGAGATCAGTCACTGGAGAAGTGTATCATGTTTGCTAAGGCGGAGGGTCAGAGAAAAAGAGGAAGACCCCCAATGAAATGGATTGGCCAAATGGCAGCATCAATAGACTCAAGTGATGCAACAGTAGTGAGGTAGGCCAGGGATTGGGCAGTGTTTTGTTCTGCTGTGCATAAAGCCGTTATGGGTTGGTACTGCCTTGATGACACCTAACAACAACAAAAAACAGGTTAAATAAGTATGGTGAAAGAATATAACCCTGTCATACACCTTTCTTAATATTAAACCATCCAGTCTTCCCATATTTTATTCGAACAACTGCCCCTGGATCAAGGTACAGATTCCTCTTAGGCACAATTAAGTGTTCTGGAATACTCATACTTCACAATGTTGTCCATAGCTTGTCATGATCTGCACAATCGAAAGCCTTTTCATAGTCAATAAAGAACAGGTATACTTCTTTCTGATAGTCTCCACTCATAGCCAAGATCCATCAGACATCAGCAGTGATATCCCTCATTCCACAGCCTCTTCTGAATTTGGCTTGAACCTTGGAAGTTCTCTATCAATGTATGCTTGCAGCCATTTCTGTACTATCTTTAGTAAAACTTTACTCGCATGGGATATCAAAGAGACTGTCCAATGATTTCCACATTCCATTGGGTTACCTCTCTTTGGAATGGACACAAATACAGATCTCTTCCAATCAGTCTGCCAGATAGTTGTCTTCCAAATTTCTTGGCACAGATGAGTGAGTTCCTCCTGTGCTGCCTCACTTTCTTGAAAGATTTCAATTTTTATTCCATCAATTCCTGGCACCTTGTTCTTTGTCAATTCCTTCAATGCATCATGGACTTCCTCCTTCAGTATCATTGGCTCTTGATCATAGGCTACCTCTTGAAATGGTTAAATATTAACCATTTCCTTTTGGTACAGTGACTGTGTATTCCTTCTATCTTCTCTGGATAATTTCTGCATCATTCAATAATTTGCCCAGAGAATCTTTCAATAACGAAAGTCAAGGCTTGAATTTTTCTTCAGTTCCTCCAGCTTGAGAAATGCTGAGCATTTTCTTCCTTTTTGGTTTTCTGACACCAGATCTTTGCATATTTTGTTGTAATATTTGGCTTTATCTTCTCAATAAAGCTGATCTTCAAAATTTTCTGTTCAACTTTTGGACCTCCTCATCTCCATGCTGGAGAGCAAGTTTCAGTGTCCTTCTGATATCCATTTTCACCTTTTCCTTCTTTCTTGTCTTCTAAATGACTTTTTGTTTTCTTCATGTATGATGTTCTTGATGTCATCCCACAACTCTTCTGGTCTTCTGTCTTTAGTGTTTAATGTATCAAATCTGTTTTTCAAATGATCTCTAAATTCAGGTGGGATATATTCAAAATCATATTTTGGCTCTCATGGACTTGTCATTTTAATGAACTTCAGTTTGAAATGGCATAAGAGTAATTGATGGTCTGTTCCATAGTCTGCCCCTGGCCTTGGTTTAACTGATGATATGGAGATTTTCTATCTTCTCTTTCTGCAGATATAGTCAATTTGATTCCTATGTATTCCATCTGGTGAGGTCCATGTGTATAGTCATCTGTTATGCTGTCTAAAGGAGGTATTTGAAATGAACAAATCATTGGTTTTGCAGAATTTTATCATGTCATCTCCAGCATCATTTCTATCAACAAGGCCATATTTTCCAACTACTGATCCTTCCTCTTTGCTCCCAACCTTTGCATTACAATCACTAGTAAGGATCAATACATATTGATTGCATGCTTGATCAATTTCAGATTGAAGAATTGGTAGAATTCTTCTTTCATCCTCACTGGCTTTAGTGGTTAGTGTGGAAATTGCAATAATAGTGGTATTAACTAGTCTTCCTTGTAGGCACTTGGATATTATTCTACCACAGAAAGCGTTGTAAGTCATCACTGATCTGGATATGTTCTTTTTGACAATGAATGCATCACCATTCCTCTTCAATTTGTTATTTCCAGCATAGTAAACCATGTGGTCATCAGATTCAAAATGGCCGTTACCTATCCTTTTCAGCTCACTAATGCCTAAGATACCTATGTTTATGTGTTCCATTTCATTTTTAACAACTTCCAACTTTTCTAGATTCAAATTTTGTACATTCCATGATCTGATTTTCAATGATGTTTACAGCTCTTTCTTCATTTTGAGTTGTGCCCCATCAGCTTCATTTTGAGTTGTGCCCCATCAGCTAATGGAAGTCCAGTGGGCTTTTCTCTAACGGGCTTTACTCCATTTGCATCATCACGGTCAACTCTACTTTGCAAAGGCAGCTCTTCCCCAGTCGCATTTTGAGTGACTTACAACCTGAGGGGCTCATTTTCTGGCACTATATCTGACAATGTTTCTCTGCTAAGCATAAGGTTTTCAAATATTTAGTCACTGAAAACCTTATGCTTAGCAGAGATACATTCCTTCTTCCTAGTCTGTCTTTGTCACATGAGGAGGAATAGTGTAGATATATGAGGTAGGCTTATTATGCAGATAGAACAATGCAAAAAGTGGAATAGTTATTATTATTATTTAGAATCAAACGCATTTAAATGCAGAACAAAAATTATTGGAGTTATCTCTTAATGTTATCTAATAAAACACTCAAAATAAATTGTCTTGCTATATGATTCTTTGAATATATGTATGTTTCTGTGTGTGTGACTTCATGTATATTCCTTAAGTTTATTAATGCATTGAATAAATGTTTATTGTTTATATATGTATCAGCTCCTCCTCAGAAACTTTATGCGAGGTTTCTATGGGTTGGAATCAACTCAATGGCAGTTAACAACAACAACAACAAAAATAACAACATATATGTGACTGACAGAATGGTTATAAATTCAAGATTTGGTTTTAATTTACTTGTTTCTGTTTATACTTTTGCTTAATAGAAAATAGCTATAGATTATTCTTTTTTATGATTGAGAATATGGAAAAAATGCTGAATTGAAAAGACAAAACAATGAAGCACCCATATTAGTATATTTGCTTTTATACTACTCGCTCAGAATGCATATCACCAAATATTTACATGAGGCAAATGTGAAAAATGATAGTAAATTCCATATTTGTATTTTCTGGATTTTATCATATGTTCACAATTATGATCAAAATTTGTTGCTTGATTTCAATGACAGAACTGATTTTTTTTTTTTTTTTTTTTACTATTGGTCACTAGATGATTATAGTCTAGGTGGGAGCAAGATAATTTCTCTTCTAATTCTGTTGTTTGACAACACTTTCAAACAATGAAGAAAAGTGTTTAAAACATTAGATTTTTTCCCCTAAATATATTAACCAATACTGTTTTTTAAACTCTTAAGGCATCTTATTTCATATCTGTGTATAAATTCACTATGTGCCTCTCTTAATGTTTCACATTAGTGAATGGATCTGTTGTAGTTGTTTGTTTTATTTTTTCTGTTCTGATAAATATGCTAGGGAATTAAAACAAGAAGATGCAATGCTTCTTTCAAAATAACTTTAAAGAAATAATGAGAGAATAAATAAATTTTGCAAGCAGAAAATGTGTGCATCACTGTATAATGTCCATTGCATATTATTGAATCAGTAAAATTTTACTTGTTCATAATAATCATTACTTAATTGAATCAGAATAAGATATTTACAATGATAAAATATTAACATATTAATTTGTATTCATAATTTTTTTCCTCTACAAATTTAAAATTTTGTTATTTGGAAATGAATATTGATTTAACATTTATGTGAGCATGCATTTGTTTTCAGTTTCATAATGATCTTTCTGGAGAATAAAGTGGTTATTAAAATCAGACCTGAGGGCTAAGAAAAAATAATATACAGTACAATCAGATTAATCAAATAATTCAGAAATTATTTGAAAAGCAATGGCCTTTGGTTAATTGAAATAAGGTTGTAGTATGATTATTTGTGTGCTGTCTATTCTTCAGAGAAACTCTTTGAAGTCATAATGAGTGACTTCAAACTTCCTTTATAGTTTTTTTTTTTTTTGCTATAGCTATTATTTTAGCAATATTGCAAATTTTCTAAACTTTAATCTTTATTCAAATATTGATACTACTTTCATCTTATTAAATAAGCATACAAGGAAAACTTCACAGTTCTTCAAACAAAACACTGTATAAATAAGAAAATTCTTAATAATCACCAAGGCTTTCTGTGGACAAAATGTTTATATGGATTACATATGTATACTGGATATATTTAATGCAGTCCTTTTTAAACAACACCCATTTTAAAGTGTATGTCTAAGGTTTTGGTGATTCCCATTGTTTCTTAAGATCAAATTTTTACTGGTTCATTTAAAAAAATTTTTTCTTTGTTTTTGTTTTTTTGTTTGTTTGTTTGTTTTGTTTTTAATTACCATTCAGTGAAAAATACCTATCAATGTTCTTTAAAAAAAAAAAAATAGGAGAAAATAGGAATATACATTTTAATACACTAGTTTAGTGGGAATCAGGAATCCCAAGAAATTTATATCAATTTGCTTGTGGCTTTATAATAGATGTTTTAACATTTCTTCTTTCAGTGTGCAGTGAACACATAAACATAGCAAGGGAATATTTCAATCTTGTGAAGTAAAGTAATAAATCCTAACCCTAGTATCACAATGGTTAAGTGAGCCATGGTTTGAACTCAAAAGCCATTCCATAAGAGAAACAGATGGTAGTCTGTTTCCATAACAACTACAGCCTAGAGAATCCTGTCCTATAATGTCACTATGAGTGGAAATTGATTGGTGGAAAAGGGTTAAAGGAGTAAACCCAAATAAAGCAGATAAATTGAAATGCAGAAATAAATTTAAAAACTTAAAGAATATTTCTTCATTTCTGAAGTCTTAAAAAGCATTTTAACATTGTTTGTTGTTGTGTTAGATGCCATTGAGTTGGTACTGATCCACAGCGATCTTATGCACAACATATAGAAACACTGCCCAATCCTGGGCCAACCTCACTACTGTTGCCATGCTTGAGCCCATCGATGCTGCCACTTGGTCAACCCATCATGTTGGGGGTTTTCCTCTTTGTCTTTGTCTCTGGCCTACAATCCTACCAAACATGATATCCTTCTCCAGTAACTGGTCCCTCCATATAATATGTGCGAAGTATGAGAGAAGAAGTTTGGCCATCTTGGCCATTAAGGAGCACTCTGGCTGAACTTCTTCAAAAATGAATCTATTGGTTCTTTTGGCAGTCCATGGCACTTTCAATATTCTCCTCCAACACAATAACTCAAAAGCATCAATTCTTCTACAGTCTTCCTTATTCACTGTTCATCTTTTGCATGCATAGCAAGCCTATGCACAACAGAAGGAAACATGGCCTGGTCCTGGACAATCTCACAATTGTTGCCATGCTTGATGCTGCCACTTTGCCAATCCATCTCGCTGGGAGTCTTCATCTTTTTCTCTGACCCGTCACCTTACCAAATATGATATTCTTCTCCAGTGATTGGTCCCTCCTGATAATATGTCCTATGTACAAGAAACAAAGTTTGGTCATCGTGGCCTCCAAAAGCATTCCGACTACACTTCTTCCAACACAAATCTGTTGGTTCTTTTGGCAGCCCATTACACTTTCAGTATTCTCTTTCAACACCATAACTCAAAAGCATCAATTCTTCTATGGTCTTCCTTATTCACTGTCCACTTTTCTCATGTATATGAGGTTATTAAAAATATCATGGCTTGATTCAGGCACACCTTAGTTCTCAAGCTGATATACTTGTTCTGAAACATTTTAAAACGACCTTGTGGAGGAGATTTGCTTAATGCAACACATCCTTTGTTGGTCCTTATGCTGTCTAAAGAAGGTATTTGAAATGAACAAATCATTGGTTTTGTAAAATTCTATCATGCGTTCTCCAGCATCATTTCTGTCACCAAGGCCATATCTTCCAACAACTGATCCTTCCTCTTTGTTCCCAACCTTTGCATTCCAATCACCGGTAATAACCAATACATCTTGATTGCATGTTTGATCAATTTCAGATTGAAGAAGTTGGTAGAATTCTTTTTCATCCTCACTGGCTTTAGTGGTTGGTGCATAAATTTGAATAATAGTGGTATTAACTAGGCTTCTCTTTAGACACATGGATATTATCCTATCAGAGACAATGTTGTATCTCATGACTGATCTGCATTTGTTCTTTTTGATGATGAATGCAACACCATTCCTCTTCAATTTGTCTTTCCTGGCATAGTATATCATGTGGTTGTAAGATTCAAAATGGCCAATACCAGTCCGTTTCAGCTCCCGAATGCCTAAGATATTGACTTTTATGCATTCCATTTCATTTTTAACAGCTTTCAATTTTCCCAGATTCATACTTCGTACATTCCATGCTCTGATTTTCAATGGATGTTTATAGCTGTTTCTCTTCAATTTGAGTTGTGCCTCATCAGCAAATGAAGGTCCCGTGGACTTTTCTCCCATGGGCTTTACTCCATTCACATTATCACTGGCAACTCTACTTTGAGGACGGTGATTTTTCCCAGTCACATTTTAAGTGCCTTCCAATCTGAAAGGCTCATTTTCAATGCATTATATATGACACTGTATCTCTGCTATTCATAATGTTTTCAGTAACTAAGTATTTGGAAGTAGTTTGTCACTCTTTCTTCCTAGTCTGTCTTTGTGTGGAAGCTCATCTGAAACCTGTCCACCATAGGTGATCCTGCTGGTATTTAAAATACAGGTGGCATAGCTTTCAGAATCACAGTAACCCACAAGCCACCACAATATGACAAACTGACAGAGGAGTGGTTGCTGTTTGGTTTTAAATGGAAACTGTCACTTTAAATTTCAAGGAGATCTTGCACATGCATAGTAGAACCCTCTAGGGGTGGTGTGGGGTATATCAGTGGCTGTAAATCTTTATAAGATCAGAAAACCATCTTTCTCCTGAGGAAAAACTGGTAGTTTCTGACTGTTGACCTTGATGTTAGCAGCCCAACTCCTAACCACTACTCTACCAGAGTTGACCCATTATATACTTAATAAAACATATATTACAAAAACAAAACAAAACAAAACAAAAAAACCACACACACAAAAAAAAAAACTGTTGAGGTTCTCAATATTTCATTGGTTTTATCCTAAAAGTGGCCACATCTGTGCAGATTAGGGCAAGTCCATAGCATTTTCATGACTGGGATTTTCAGAATCAGATTGCCAAGCTTATCTTCTAAGACTCTTCTAAGTGTTTGAAACACCTGCCTTTCAGCTAAATGTCAAGCACATAATTTATGGCAAAACAATTTACTTTCTGATATTTTTCAAGGAAAGATGAGCATATATGTGCATTAAAGAACTTGAAAATAAATGTTCACATCAGATTTAGTTATAATAGAAAACATTTAAGTAAACATTGTGGCAGTACAGTATAAGCACTGCACTGCTAACCACAAAGTTATGAGTTAAACCAAACAAGGACTCTTTGGAAACCCTATCTAGGGTTGCTATGAGATGAAACTTACTTAATGACGCTTAAAAACAGCAGCAACAACAATTATTGTTATATATCCTTCCAATCAGTTTCAACTCCTAGAGGCCCCATGTACAACAGGACAAAACATTGCTCAGTTCTACTTCATCTTCACAATTACTGTTTTGTTTTAGTTCATTGTTATAGTCATTGAGTCAATCTTTGGGGTATTCCTCTTTTTTGCTTACGCTCTACTTACCAAGGATGGTGTCCTTTTCAAGGAACTCCTGACAATATATACAAAGTATGAGAGACAAGATCTTTCAACAGTCACTTTTAAGGAACATTCTGGCTGCAGTTAACCCAATATAAATTTGTTCATTTTTTCTGGCAATCAATGTAATATTAAATATTCTTCACCAACACCATAGTTCAAAGACCTTAACTCTTCCAGATTTTCATTTTTTCACATACACAAAAGGCAATGGAAAATTCTATGGCTTGGGTAAAGCACACCTTAGTTCTCAGAGTGATATCTTTGCTCTTGAACACTTTGAAGAGGACTTTTGTAGTAAATCATTTTAATTAAATATATATTTTGTTTTATTTTCTGCTGATTCCATAAGCATTGTTTGTGGATCCAATCAAAATGAATCTCTGACAACTTCAATATTTTCTTTGTTTTTCATAACCTTATTTATTTGGTTAATGGAGAGAGAAAGATGGCAGGCTAGGAAGAAAGGCTATGTGGTCTTTCTGCAGCAAGAATAAGGAAAACTGAAAGAGACAGATACAGAGCACAGTCCTGGGATGCTAAGCTCCAGAGGGAGGAATGGGAAAGTGGATCCACTGCTTACTGTGCGAAAAAGCTGAATAAATGCTGAAAGAGAGTAGGTAACTTACAAGAAGTAGCAGAGGACAGAATCTTCCACAGCCAACTAGAGAGTTCCTAAATGGCTTTTGTTTTTGTTCTTAAGTTCCCTTAAGTCAGTTCAAACTCTGTAGTGACACTACATAAGGTTTCCAGGGAGCAGCTACTTGATTTGGACTACCCACCTTCTGTTTCGCAGTCCAATGCTAATCCTATATTGCCACAACAAGAGCAATGAGAACACAAATTTCATTGCAGAAAGCTACATATGGCTCATGGAGACAATGGTGTGATTTTATATTATTTTATTCATTTTATTCCAATCAGGGAATCTCTCACTTTCCAGGTTACTGGACCCATGCAGAGGTTGTGAGGGTCAGGGAAGAAAACGACCTGGTCAACTGACTAGAAAAGATCCATATTTGTGTCCATTCCAAAGAAAGGTGACTCAATAGATTGTAGAAATAATGGGGCAATACGTAGTGGTTACGAATCGGGCTGCGAACCTTAAGGTCAGTGGTTCGAAACTACCAGCCGCTCCGTGGGAGAAAGATGAGGCTTTCTACTCCCGTAAGGATTTACACCCTCGGAAACCCTGTACAGGGTCGCTATGGGTCGGCTCCGACTCGAAGGCACTTAACAACAACAACAACAACAACATTAGTGCATGCAAGTAAAATTTTCCTAAAGATAATTCAAAAATGGTTGCAAACATATATTGACAGTGAACTGTCAGAGGTTTAAGCCAGATTTCAAAGGAATGTGGAACAAGGACTACCACTGTTGATGTCACATGTATCTTGGCTTACAGCAGAGAATACCAGAAAGATGTTTACCTGTAAAAGTTTTCAATTGTATGAATCATGACAAGCTACGGACAACATTTCTGAGAATGCATATTCCAGAACACTTAACTGTGCTTTTGAGTAAACTATGCAAAGATCACAAGGCAGTTGTTGGAACCAAATGAGGGAACACTGAATGGTTTAAAATTAGTAAAAATCCTTATTCAATCTGTATGCTGAGCACATAATCTGAGAAGCAGGGTTTTATGAAGAGGAATGTGGCATCAGAATTGGGGGAAGAAACTTTAACAACCTGTAATATACAGATGATCTAATCTTGCTTGCTTAAAGTGAAAAGGACTTAAAATATTGATGAAGATCAAACACCACTGCCTTCATTATGGGCTACACCTCAATGTAAAGAAAATAAAAATCCTCAACACTGAATCAATGAACACTATCCATATAGATGGAGAAGATTGAAGTTGTCAAAGACTTCATTTTGCTCAAATCAACCATCAACACCCATGAAAACAGCAGTCAAGAAATCAAAAGACATATTGCATTAGGCAAATCTGTTGCACAAGATCTCTTTAAAGTGTTCAAGACCTGAGGACTAAGTTTCACCTGACCCAAGCCATGGTATTTTCAATAACCTTATATGCAATGGAAGTTGAACATTTAATGAGGAAGACCACAGAACAATTGATGCATTTGAATTATTGTGCTGGAAGAGAATATTAAAACTATAATGGACTACCAAAAGAACAAATGAATCTGTATCAGGAGAAGTCTAACCAGAATGCTCATTGGAAACTGCAAAGCCAGACTTTGTCTCTCATATTTTAGACATATAATCATGAGGGACAAATACCTGGAGAAGGGTATTATATAAAGTGGAGGGTAACAGAAAAAGAGAAAGGGCACTGATTCAATGGATCAGCATAGCAGCAAGGGGTCACTATGAACAAAGGGTCACTATGGTAGACTTGATGGCATGTAACAATAAATAACAATAATTTTA
>NW_006408766.1:2245223-2245683 GCF_000296735.1 Chrysochloris asiatica
TCCCTCAGGCACGCTCGCTCCAAAGATGGAGAAGTGGCTGTCCGCTCGCTATGGGGTTGAATTAGTCAAGCAGGAATGTATACTGGAGAGCTTTTGACCTGTAACACAGATTAAAACTCTAGCCCCTTGGTTAGTCATGTAATAAAGAAACATTCCAGCATCCTAACATGATACCGCACAATTCCAATCATGCCTCAGTCCCTGTATCTCAGAGCCCTGCCGTTCCAAGGTTGTGTATACATCTTACCTTATCTCTGTACCCTTCTGCCCTTTCACTTATGCCCAATTGTTCTCCCAGCTGCCCCGTTTTTCCCTTTCCCTCTCGCTCCCTGTATATTGCCCCCCTCACTCGCACCCAGTCTCTCCTGTGCCCAACCCCCACCCTGCGCTCTGCCCTCCCTCCCTCCCCCGCTTCTTCTACTTCCTAATCCCCAACAAAGGCCTCCCCCTGCCCCCTTTC
>NW_006408766.1:2251448-2277468 GCF_000296735.1 Chrysochloris asiatica
ATAATGAGATAATAATGAATCAAGACAAAAAAACAACAACAGTATGACAGAAGGGACAAAAAACAAAAACAAAAACAAAAACAAGAAAAAAACAAAAAAGAAACAAAAAAGAAAAAGAAAAGAGAGAGAGAGATAGAAAGAGAAAAAGAAAAGAGAGAAAGGATTCAGCCCCAGAAAAAAATGAGATTAAACAAGGCAACCTCTAGTCACACACACAAAAAGAAAGCGAACAGAGGAAAAGGAAAAAAAGTAATAATAATAAAAACAAACAACAGCAAAACAAAACAACAACAACAAAAAAACCTTTATCGGTTTTATAAGGAGCAACAGATGGGGGCCGTCTACCGGCCTTGCAGTTCAAAGGGCTCTGCAGTCTGGTCCCTTAACCCGCAGAGCAAAAGAAAAAAAGAGAGGAAAGCAAAACCATGTATCCTTTATAAGGTTTCTAAGGAGAAGCTGGTGGGCTCGAACTTCTGACCTTGCAGTTCAGAAGGTTCTGCAGTCTAGTCCCTTAATCTGCCGGGGCACAGCAGGATTGCCTTGTTGCTGTGGGTAAAAATCACCTCAAGGCGTCTCTCCTTGTGCCGGCTTGTGCCATCTTGTGCTTTGCTGGCAGGGCTTGAGCCGTGGAGGTTAGGCAGTGGGCTAGCCTGTGTTGCTGGGTCAGGGAAGCGCCGGACGTCCCTCCCCTAATGCTCTTTTATAGGGTTTCCGACGAGCAGTTGGTGGGCATTGACCCCTGACCCTGTAATTCAGGTGACCTTGCAGTGGCACCCCAGCCCTCAGAGGCATGTCGAGGCTCCTGCTGAACCTTCTAAGATAAAAAATAATAATAAAAATAAAGGGGAGACCCAAATGGGGTTCTCCAGTATGTGCTCGCGGCAGAAGGTGGGCTGCCTGCCCTCGCGCTCCGTGGTTCAGTTGACCATGAGGTGAGCTGTTTGCTGGCGCACGCCCAGCAGGGCTGAGGGACGCTGCTCAGTTCAGCGGGAGGCGGGTTGCTTGCTTTCACGCATCTGGCAGGCCCGCGGTACATGGCTCAGGCAGGAGGGGAGCTGCTCGCCTGTGTGCGCGCACGCCCGGCGGGCCCCGGGAACACATGGGTCAATTGGGCAAGGCAGAAGTGGCTCAGGCAGGCGCAATCCAAGCCTGATGATGTCAGACAGTCGCCGCTTCTCTTTTTCTGCAGGCTTTTTTTGTTTTTCCTTTTCTCCTCCTAAACTAACTTCCCTCTGTCCACTGTATGCGCAGAAATCCCACCTTGGGTAGGTGTCACCAGTGGCTCTCCCTGTTTGAGTGTCCCAGCCACTGAAGGCTCCGCACGCCCAAAGGAGCTGGGGCTGCCGCGTCGCAATTTTAAGAAGCCTGTAATTCTTTGCACAGTGATTTCTCAAAGAAGCGGGTCTAAGGCTCTGGCGCACTAAGATTCACGTGGGCTGTGAGACTGTGAATTCCTACCTGGGAGGTTTAACTCATGAGTTTTCCCCCCCTGATCCCGGAGCCCCCACTCACCCGCACCGCCTGGCCACCCTGGCAAACCGGAACTCCCATATGTATTTATTCTTAATAACTACAATTTATCTCTGCAAAATTCATATAATGCAACTAAAAAAACACTTAGTAATATTCATGTAGTTATTATCATTGATTTCTCTACTTAAAAATTTTTAACTTAAATGTATATAAGAATGAAACAATGTACAGACACAATTATCAAAATATTTTATTATGCTGTATTGATAAATCAAGATGGCAGATCGGGTAGACATGCAGTGAGGAGCTCCGTCAATAACAACGTGGAATATCAGGTCAAGCAGGCTCAGGGGATGGTGCTGAAACTCTGAAACACATATAAAGAAATATTTGGAGGATTGGAGGGCTTACAGCTAGGGGAATTTGTAGGAGAATCAAGAAATCCATTGTTTTCTAATTCAAGATGCTCAGCTATTCCCTGAGCCACCATCTTGGGAGGGAACATCTTGATTGTATCAGGATTGATATAGAAATTTAAAGTGACAGTTTTGACATAAAAACAAGCGACCACTACTCATGTGTCTGTCGTGCAGTGGTGGCATGAATTGCTGTGATTCTGTGCTTCTGAGGGCTATGCCACTGGTATTTTAAATAACAAGTAAGGTCACACATGACAGACAAGTTTCAGATGAGTTTCCAGACAAAGACAGACTAGGAAAAAAGAGGGACAAAACACTTCTGAATCATTAATCAATGAAAACCTTACGAATAGCAAAGAAACACTGTCAGATACAGTGCCATAAATGAGCCCCTCAGGTTGGAAGGCACTCAGAATGCAACTGGGGAAGAGATGCCTCCTCAAGTAGATCTGACCATGATGACATGAATGGCATTAAGCTCGTGGGAGAAAAGCCCACAGAAACATTATGCGCACAACTCAAAATGAGAGAAATAGCTGTAAACATCCATTGAAAATCGGAACATGGAATATACGAAGTATGAAACTAGGAAAATTGGATGTCGAGGTCCTATGTCAGGATCCAGCCTCAACAAGGAAGTGTGGGTGTCACAAAGAAGGGAGATTTGGCGGCTAAAGGGATAGAGAAAGAGAGAGACGAAATATATACAAAAAAGACAGACACACAGATATGATGCAAGCTGGCAGGTAGACAGATCTGCAAACATATTGCCTAGCATTGCACACAGAACTCACTCTACCTCAGTCTTTTATTCTCTTTTTTTAAGGAGGGATTTGTTACAAAGGAAGGATGTAATTCACAAAGGGAGTATGTAATTCTTTAGATAAGACAGGATACAGAACTGAAATGTGATTAATCATTCAAAACAGGACATAATGATTCACAGGAACAAATTTTAAAATATTTTCATAGTTTTTCTTAACAATATAACATTTTTATTTTTACAGAAAAAAAAGGTTCAATCAAGCTCTTATATATTAACTTTTAGGCTTATATGATCTAGAACAGCGATGTGCGGTTTCTTAAAGATACTTAACAGAAAAAAAGGTTCCTGAAAGGAGCCAAGCTGTCTCTGTACACTTTGCAAACTTTTGTTTGTGAGCAAGATCTCAGGCACTGGGCTTCATTTGTTCATTAAAATGCTACATTGTTCTTAATTATCACATTCCTATATACTTTCAGGAGGAAGTAGAGCATCTGGGTTAAACAGATTATATTCAGAGGTGGTTTAATGGGGCTGCCACTATTATCCTCTAATCCAACATTCTCAGAATTTACGATTCCACTTTATTTACAAACCTTGGGTAGTTTTTCTCTAAACACCTTTTGTCATATTCCCAATATACCTGTTCCTGGCCTTTCTGAATTATCTGAGTAAACTTTTACTGCCTCGGCTCTAAAAAGGGGTTTCAAACCCATTATTGTTCATGGATATCAAACATAACTGAATAATTGAATAAGGAGCAGTTCTGACTTCCAACCCAGGTGGCTATCGCTTGTTCCTCAGAAAGATTTGTTCCCAGGACTCTACGCACTGCCAACAAAGTAGAGGCATTAAGAGAAGCATTGTAAAAGAAACCATTTTCTCAGAAGCTACAATTACTGGAGTTAAAAGCATAGAATGAACAACATTAGGACCAACGAAAATTATACAGAGGTAGCCAACGAGTGAGTTCACAAAAACCAATGAACCCGGGACATCAGGAGGTCACTTCCTTTGGCTCTCAGGGTCCATGGCTCGCATTCCTGAGGAGACCCACGGGGTTGGATTTTCGTCCATGTCACAGGGCCTCTGAACAACCCAGGGTCTGCATGTGCTGTCCCCAGCAATTGGCTGTTGTCAAAAATGAAAAGGAACAAATAAACATCTATATCTTAGGCATTAGTGAGCTGAAATGGATTGGTATTGGCCATTTTGAATCTGACAACCATATGGTTTACTATGCAGGGAATGACAAATTGAAAAGGAATGGTGTTGCATTTATCGTCAAAAACAACATATCCAGATCAGTCATGAAGTACAATGCTGTAAGTGATAGGATAATATCCATGCACCTACAGGGTAGCCCAGTTAATACCACTATTATTCAAATTTATGCACCAACCATTAAAGTCAGTAAGGATGAAATAAAAGAATTCCAACAACTTCTTCAATCTGAAATCGATCAAACATGCAATCAAGATGTATTGCTCATTACTGGTGATTGAAATGCAAAGGTTGGGAGCAAAGAAGAAGGACTAGTAGTTGGAAAATATGGCCTTGGTGATTAAAATGATGCTGAAGAATTTATGATAGAGCTCTGCAAAACCAATGATTTGCTTATTTCAAATATCTTCTTTAGACAGCATAACAGATGACTATACACATGGATCTTGTCAGATCGAATACATAGAAATCAAATTGACAACATCTGTGTAAAGAGAAGATGGAAAAGATCCATATCATCAGTGAAAACAAGGTCAGGGGCAGACTGTGGAACAGACCATCAATTACTCTTATGCAAATTCAAACTGAAACTGAAGTAAATGAAAACAAGTCCACAAGAGTGAATATAGGACCTTGATTTATCCCACCTGAATTTAGAGATCATCTAAGAACAGATTTGATACATTAAACATTAAAGACCAAAGATCAGAAGAGTTGTGTGATGACATCAAGAACATCATACGTGAAGAGAGGAAAAAGTCATTAAGAAGACAAGAAAGAAGGAAAATGTCAAATGGATGTCAGAAGAGACTCGGAAACTTGCTCTCTAGCATAGAGATGCTAAAACAAATGGAAGAAATGAGGAGGTCCAAGAGCTGATAAGAAAATTTCAAAGATCAGCTCGAAAAAGATAAAGCTAAATATTATAATAAAATGTGCAAAGAATTGGAATCAGAAAACCAAAAAGGAAGAAGACAGTCAGCATTTCTCAAGCTGGGGGAACTAAAGGAAAAATTCAAGCCTCAACTTTAGTTATTGAAAGATTCTCTGGGCAAATTAATGAATGATGCAAAATGCATTAAGAAAAGATGGATGAAATACACAGAGTTTTTGTAACAAAAGGAAATGGTTAATGTTCAACCATTTCAAGAGGTACCATATGATCAAGAGCCAATGATACTAAGGGAGGAAGTCCAAAGTGCATTGAAGGAATTGGCAAACAATAAGGCACCAGGAATTGATGGAATAAAAATTGAAATCTTTCAAGAAAGTGTGGTGGCACAGGAGGCACTCACTCATCTCTGCCAAGAAACTTGGAAGACAACTATCTGGCAAACTGGTTGGAAGAAATCCATATTTGTGCCCATTCCAAAGAGAGGTGACCCAACGGAATGTGGAAATCATCAGACAATCTCTTTGATATCTCAAGCGAGTAAAGTTTTGCTAAAGGTAATGAAGAAATGGCTACAATCATGCATTGACAGAAAACTTCCAGAGGTTCAAGCTGGATTCAGAAGAGGCGGTGGAATGAGAGATATCATTGTTGATGTCTGATGGATCTTTGCTGAAAGCAGAGAATATAAGAAAGATGTTTATCGATGCTTTATTGACTATGCAAAGGCTTTCGATTGTGTGGATCATGACAAGCTATGGACAACATTGAGAAGTATGAGTATTTCAGAACACTTAATTGTACTTCTGAGGAATCTATACATGGACCAAGAAACAGTTGTTCGAACAGAGTGTGGGAACACTGAATCTTTTAAAATCAAGAAAGGTATGCAACAAGGTGGTATTCTTACACCATACTTATTCAACCTGTATGCTGAGCAAATAATACGAGAAGCTGGGTTCTATGAAGAAAAATGTGGCATCAGGATCGGAGGAAGACTCATTAACAATCTGTGATATGCAGATGATACAACCTTGCTTGCTGAAAGTGAAGAGGAATTGAAACATTTACTTATGAAGATCAAAGAGCACAGCCTTCAGTATGGATTACATCTCAATGTCAAGAAAACAAAAATCCTCACCACTGGACCAATAAACAACATTCTTATCAATGGAGAAAAGATTGAAGTTGTCAAGGACTTCATTCTTCTTGGATCAACTATCAACCCTAACGGAAGCAGCAGTCAAGAGATCAGACGACGTATTGCATTAGGCAAATCTGCTTCACAGGAACTTTTTAAGGTGTTGAAGAGCAAAGATGTCAGCTTGAAGACTAAGGTGCACCTGACCCAAGCCATGGTATTTTCAATAACCTCATATGGATATGAAAGCTGGATAGTGAATATGGAAGCTCGTAGAAGAATTGATGCCTTTGAATTATGGTGTTGTTTGAGAATAGTAAAAGTGTCATTGGCTGCCAAAAGAACCAATAGATCTGTTTTGGAAGAAGTGCAGTCAGAGTGCTCCTTAGAGACCAGCAATGTCCAAACTTTATCTCTCATTCTTTGGACATATTATCAGGAGGGAACAATCGCTAGAGAAGGATATCATGCTTGGTAAGATGGAGGGTCAGAGAAAAAGAGGAAGACCCCAAACGAGATGGACTGGCCAAGTGGCAGCATGGAATCACCCAAATGTGGCAACAATAATGACTTTGGTCCAGGATCAGACATTGTTTCAGTCTGCTGTGCATATGGTTGCTATGAGTCGGTTCTGACTCAATGGCACCTCATAACAACAACGACATTGACAAATGTTGTTATTTTTTGCTAAGTAAGAGAACATTACTTACTTAAAACTGTTTACTTAAAAACTGTTTACTTAAAGGGCAACAATTTCACAAAGACCAAGTTCAAAAAGCTTAGAAAAGAACAAGGTATTGAATACCTGGGAGAAAGTAGACTAAATGATGTAAGGATTGAAATCAATGAGATGATAGAAAATGCATGAATTCTTTAATGAGACATTGATCTGCTTGTAAAACATTTTTCAATTTACAATAGAAAGTTAAAAAAATATATATAAATTAAAATACTTAAAAATCAACAACAACAAAAATTTCATTGTATGCAAATATTGACCTCATTTACAATGGCCGTCACTGGACATGCTTACACTAATGTTTCTCCATAGAAAACACTTATTGTATGAGAAGAATCACAGATTTTATTTTAGATGTAAAGACCCTTGGTGCCTCCAAAAATTAAGGCTTCATACAAGCATAATGATTTTTAAAGCAAGTTACTCTGTTAGGACAGAATAACTTGCTTTAAAGATAAAGAGCAAAGCAGTACAAATATATTTAAGTGTTGGCCATTTGATACAAGTGAAAACACATATTGTAAGATCCAACTGGCTCAGGAAATGTATCTGTTTCTCTTTACTGGCATAAATGAACTAAAGAATTCCAAAGGTTAGCTACAACACATATGGAATCACAGGGCTTTTTGTATTTGGTGTAGTTGTAGGAAATTTTATGAACTCAGAGGAATAGGAGCCACTACAAAGTCTTAAGTGTTTCTGTAAAAGGCAGAATAAAATACTTTAATGTAAAGTTAAAATACAAAAAAAAAACAAGAACAACAATAAAAAACTGCCTTCTTAAAATTACTTTATTAAAGAAATTTCTTTGATTTTGTAAATCTTTTTGTGGATTTGTTTCACTTGACTTAAAAAATAATATATTTCTAAACTGTCAAGACTGATTTAACTTTTGCAACTGTCTTTAAGTTTAGCATCCTGTATGGCTACCATTTCTAGTTTTGATCTTGTGATGGAGAAATCTCAAATGTCTTATCAGTTTCAAGTCAGTAATAATATAGCTACAGACTTCTTGAATCATATTATTCTGTTCTTTCTTGAGTTTTTACAATGACATATATCATAAGGAAATCTGCTCATATAAAACATTTCCTGACAGTATTTTGATTTTTAACTTTAGATTGACTACACAAACTCATTGTTTAATAAAGGAACATGGAATAATTTCACAATGTAAATTATTTTTATTAGCCTTTTTAAAATTTGAGTTATTTTACTCTATTTAATAGTTTAATAGTAGTGCATCTGTGAGTCAGCATTAATCCAATCTCCAAGATGTGGAGGTTAATTCCTCACATTCCTATTTCTCCATCCTTGTTACCAGCTTTCCCAACAATTGTATTTTGCTGTGCATTGCTCATATTTTTCGTTTACTAGTCTATCTTATGATTTTTAAGGTGAACATTCCCTACCAGGTGTAATATCCTATTGCAATTTTGGATACTGTATCCACTTCATTCTCTGTCACTTGATTTGTTGCTTGCCTATTTCTTTAGCAAATTAAGCGAACAACTGGAATGAAATCTGTTGTCCTAGTTATTAAGTGCCATCAGGTTGTTTTTTTACTTATAATAACCCTGTATGAGGTTTCTGAGGAGTGGCTGCTGCATTTAAGCCTCCAGTCTTGCAATAAGAAGTCCAGTATTAATCCCTGTTGTTGCTGTTGTTAAGTGCTGTTGAGTTAGTTACAATTTATTGTGTCACTGTACGGGTTTAAAAGGAACATATGGTGGATTTGAACTGCAGAGCTTTTGGTTATAGCACCACAATTTGAAGTCTTTGGTGTTTCACATTGTTCATGTGCACAGTCACCTTTGGAAGACATTGGTTTAAGTATAATTTTCTTTTATTTTGTTGTCTTTTTTGATTCATGATCTCTATTTACTAACCTATGTCTCACTGCTTATATCACATTCAGCTTCTATGCTCTAGTATTTCAGGTGAATTATTGTTATTCATAATGCCTAATCCAATCTCATCCAGTTAAATAAAGATTCCTTTTTGTGATTCTTTTTGAGGTAAATAGTCAAAGTTTTTACTGACTTCATGATGACTTTTCTTAGCTCTCTCTAAAGTGTTAAAGAGAAAAGGTGTCACTATGATACACCTGACCCAAGCCATGTTATTTTCAATCACTTCATATGCATATGAATGGTTGACAATAAATAAAGAAGACCATAGAAGAATGAACATATTAGAATAATTCTGGTGGGAAAGAATATTTAAAGCACTATGGAATGTGAGAAGAATGAAATAATCAGTTTTAGAAGAAGTATGGCTGATTGCTCATTAAAATGAAGGTGGTAAGTTTTCGTTTCTCATACTTTGGACATGTTGTGAGGAAGAAACAGTCCCCGAAGAAGGAATAAGCAAAACAAAACAAAACAAAATAATGAATCAAAAAAAAAAAAAAAAAAAAAAGAGGAAGACTCACAGTGAGATAGGTTGACACAGTGGCAACAACAAACATAACAATTGTGAAGTTGGTGCCAATTCAACTGTGCATAACAATAATAACAACCATCCAATAGTACAGATATCTTATGGTATAACTTGTGTGTTTATTAGACCCACCAAATTCCTTATAAATGCTTGCCACCACAATTTCTGTCATATTTCAGAGTAACCTTAGGCTTGACATTCTGTTTCAAGCAAGTTAGTTACCAGTGAGAGTTTGATGTTGTTGTTTTCAGGTGCATCATGTCTGTATTGACCCATAGCAACCTTATGCACAGCAGAACGAAACACTGCCTGATCCTAGGCCAACCTCACTATCATTGCCATGTTTGAGTCCATTGATGCTTCCACTTTGCAAATCGATCTCGCTGGGGGTCTTTCTCTTTTTCTCTGACCCTCCACCCTACCAAACATGATATTCTTCTCCAGTGATTGGGCCCTCCTAACAATATGTCCAAACTATGAGAGATGAAGTTTGACCATCCTGGCCTCCAAGGAGTACTTTGGCTGCACTTCCTCCAACACAGCTCTGCTGGTACTTTTGGCAATCCCATGGCACTTTCAATATTCTCCACCAACACCATAACTCAAAAGCATCAGTGCTTCTATGGTCTTTGTTATTCACTGTCCGGTTTTTGCATGTATATGAGGTTATTGAAAACACCATGGCTGGGTCAGGCACACCTTAGTTTTCAAGCTGCCATCTTTGCTCTTCATCACTTTAAAAGGGTCTTGTGCAGCAGATTTGATTAATGCAATATGCCGTCTGATTTCTTGACTGCTGCTTCCATGAGTGTTGATAGCTGGTCCAAGAAGAATGAAGTCCTTGACAACTTCAATCTTTCTCTATTGATAAGAATGTTGTTTATTGTTCCAGTGGTGACGATTTTTATTTTCTTTACATAGAGATTCAATCCATAGCAAAGGCTATGCACTTTGACCTTCATCAGTACATGTTTTAAGTCTTCTTCACTTTCAGCAAGCAAGGTTGTATCATCTGCATATTGCAGGTTGTTAATGAGTCTTCCTTAAATCTTGTTGCCATGTGTTTCTTCATATAACCCAGCTTCTAGGAGAGTTTGAAAGGAATCTGATATTATGGGCTGTCTGCTCCTCTGGTGAACAATCTGAGGAATTGTTTTAGACATGGATGTGGAGACTTAAAGAGTAAATGGTTGAAGCAGTAGCCTTTTGCTTTCTCAGCTTCCCTTTACTTGAGAGCAATTTTCACCCTACTAGTGAGCCGACCCCCAACGAGATGGATTGGCAAAGTGGCAGCATTGATGGACTCAATAGTGGCAACGGTAGTGAGGTTGGCTCAGGATTGGGCAGTGTTTCGTTCTGCTGTGCATAAGGACACTATCAGTTGGTACTGACTCGATGGCACCTAATAACAATAACAGTGAGCTGAAGCAAGAGTGATCAGAGACAGGATATATTGGATTTGTTTCATCTGATACATTAGAATCTTCATCAGATAGTAATGAACTGGGAAATAGAAAATAACTCTTGATCTTCCATTCATACTTACCAAACTTACTCTCTTACTAGGAAGGGGAGTGAGAAATGCAGATGCCATGCTTCTCCAGCTGAAGTATCTGTTGTGTCTCAATTTACCCAGATGACCACTCAATACTCTCAGGATCAGCAAGGAAGTCTTTATTTGTTGGCCAGCAACTACAGCCTCCCTAAAAGTGAGAAAGACTGCAGCCCCGACCCAGTTTTTCAAAGAATATTTATACATACACAGTCTGACATTTTCTTGTACAAACTAAGGGTATGATGTATGCATGAGCTGTTAGGGTGGGGGCTAGGAGTACATCTGCTGAGACAGTTACTTCTCAAGATTAACTTTGGCTGGCTGTTCTCAAGGTTAGCCTTGGCTGTCTGTCTGTAGTGTCCTATTAGTCATGTGGGCCCACTCAGATGTGAGGAATGTGCATAAGCAGTGTTACAGAAGCCAAGTTTAGCTAGAATAAGGGGAAAGGGTGTTTCTGCATCCAGGGGAGTTGTTGATGCTAAAAATTTTCCCCTTCAGCCTTAGCCTGTCTTAAAAATTAGTTACTATTATAGGGCAATTGGGCCTCACAGTATCATATCCCTTGATTAATCATTTTAAGAGAAAGAACTTTTTCCCAGGGCCACACTTTTTTTTCACACTGAGCTGAATTTGGGAGTGGAATAGGGAAAATGCAGTTCATAGTCTTGGTTTGGTGCTGTAGGTTAATGTGTTAGACTGCAAAATTGATTTGAACTGCAAAGTCAGCAGTTACAGCTCACCAGTCACTCCTTGGAAACTCTATACAGGGTCACTATGAGTTGGAAGCAACTCGATAGCACTTAACAACAACAACAGGTCATAGTTCAAGTACCACAACCTCTCAAAGTGCATTTAGTTGTTGTGTTATTTGAGCATACTTTGGCCTGTCATATTCCTTTTTTGAAAAATAAATAATCATAAAAGGTGTCAGTATGGACTAGGTAAAAGGAGCTCTGGTAGCGTAGTGGTTACGAATTGGGCTGCAAACCTTAAGGTCAGCGGTTCGAAACTACCAGCTGCTCCACGGGAGAAAGATGAGGCTTTCTACTTCCGTAAAGATTTACACCCTCGGAAACCCTGTACAGGGTCGCTATGGGTTGGAACCGACTCGCTGGCACTTAACAACAACAACAACAATGGACCAGGTAAACCCTCCAAAACAAAACCCACCATCATCGAGTCAATTTTGATTCATAGACTCCTTATGTAGGATTTCTCAGGCTGTAAATCTTTATAGGAATAGAAAACCTCCTCTTATGTAGGATTTCTCAGGCTGTAAATCTTTATAGGCATAGAAAACCTTCTCCCATGGAGCAGTTGGTGGATTCAAACTGCTGAGCTGTCAGTTAGCAGTCAAATGCATAACCCACTGCACCAGCATAGATCCTTATGGTCAGTAAACTTTATCACTAATATCACTCTCTAGATTTTTTCTTAATAGTATTGTTCTTAACAGTATTAGACTGGCATTAAAGTTTTTGGAAAGAATAAAACAAAGGTGAAATGTCCTTCTCAAATGTGTTTAGTGAATATGATACCAACATGGAATAATCAGTGATGTTAATCTTTACCACTTGTAGAGGCATTGCTAGGTTAACCCAATGTAAAGTTGCTATTTTTAAATCATAATTTTACATGAATTATAAATAAAACAAGCTGTGTATCTACTTAATGTGCTATTGCATAAAACAGTACCAATATGGAAGCATGGTTATTCTGTGAACCTCCATATCAGCAGTTCGAGCCACCAAACCTTATGTGGGAGAAAAAGAGGCTTTCTGGTCCTGAAAGGATCCACAATCCTGGAAATTTTACACAGGGTCATTGTGAATCAGAACTGACTTGACAGCACTAAACAGCATATCAGTATCTCCAAAATATGAAAGAAAAAAAACTATTGAAATACATTTAAATGTATTTTGCTGTTGGTAACGTTTGCCAAGTCAGTACAAATTCATGCCAATCCTGCATAGGGTTTCTGAGGATTGAGTTGTAGGTTTGAACTGCCAGCCTTTAAGTTAAAAGTTCAGTGCTTATACAGAAGTATCACACCAGGACTTCAAATGTATTTAGTTGTTGTTGTTGTTGTTGTTGTTGTTGTTAAGTGCCATCGTTGTTGTTGTTAAGTGCTGTTAATTCAGTTCTGGCTCATGGGGAACCTGTACAGTGTTTCCAAAGTGCAGCTAGAGGGTTGAAACCTCCAACCTTGTGGTTAAAACTCACCCTATGTTCTAGTGCATTATCATGCAGCATCACAACAGGACTCCAATAATACTAGATACCATGTTTACATTTTTTTCCTTGTATAAATTTTAAAGTGATTTGCAACATATCAATTCAAAATACAAACAAAGCGAATTAAATACAATTTGCTTCTTCATAGTAATAGTGTTTTGTCATTACATCATGTATTAAATTAATATTTTTACTATGTTTTGTTTCAGATATTGTCCTTCTAGTAGTTTCCTTTTGTTGGAATTTGTTCTTGATTGAGAAGCCTGGTGATACAGTGGTTAAACACTTGGCTACTAACCAAAGGGTCAGTGGTACAAGCACACCATTAACACTATTGGAAAGAAGTGACAGCCTGCTTCCATAAAGATTAGAGCCTTGGAAGCTCTCTGGCACAATTTTACCTTGTCTTAAAGGCTTTTCTATGGGACAGAATCCTCTCAAAGAGAACACATTTCTATGTTTGCTTAAAAAGGGTCTGAAAAAAGCAAAAAAAAAAAAAAAAAGGCAGGGGAGCTTCTTGATAAAAGAAACAATCTATGATGGTTATGAGGAAAGAAAAAAATGAAGCATGCAGTATAGTATAGACAGGCATTGACAGAGGAAAAATGGGGTGGTGGGAGACAGGGAGAAATGCAGTGGTTGGAGTGAATAGATGTAAATGCTGTTAACTGTTGGTACATGGAGGGGATTGCAGCCATGTAGTGAGGCAAAGTATATGATTTGTTGAATATAAAACTGATGATCTGCTCTGTAAACCTTTACTAAATTCACAATGAAAAGTTTTTGTTTTTTTTAAGTCTATGAGACTGCTTTTTGTCTGTCTCTCCATACAAATACAGACATAGCATCATATTATTTTATACTTGTCAAATAATTTTGTATCAAAATTAAAAGGAATTTTTCTATTACCTTATAACAAAGATTTTAGAAATATCAGTTTTGTCAAGTCATTTGAGAATGTTACTGTTGTTCTTTATATAGGCTGTACATGCACTCTTTTCCATATTTTTATTGTACAAATATATGTATAACAAAATGTTTCACATTTAAAATACTTTTACATATATAATCCAGCCACACCAACCATACTTCCCATGTCGTGCAAGCATCACCACTATCCAATTCCAAACATTTTTTTCTCTTTCTTTTCTTCCTTTACATATTTTCCCCCTTCTTTAGTTTTCCTAGTGGTCTCATATAATATATGTCCCTTAGCAATTGACTAATTTCATCAAACACAATTTCGTTCAGGCTACTATATGGTATGTAGTGTTTTTCAGATTCATCAGCTTCATCGCTATTCTTCAGTGTTGCAAAGTATTCCATTGTATGCACAAAATTGTGTTCAGCCATTCTTCTGCTGACAGGCGTCTAGATTGTCTCCATATTTTTGTTATTCAGAATAGTGCTGCAATGAGCATGAGTTTGCAAATACCTACTTGTGTCATAGCTCTGATTTTATAAGGGTATATACCAAGTAGAGAGATTGCTGGATCATATGATATTAACATTTCCCAACTTCTGAGAAACATTCATAACATTTTATATAGTGGTTGCACCATTTCACAATCTCAAAACCAGTGTAGGAAGCATACACTCTTTTTAATCTATACCATGCAGAAAACCTTTAAATCTACCAAACTTATATAATAATAAATCATTTTATTTTTTACTTATTAAAATGTTTTTCTTAGATATCCTTGTTTTAGTAATAATACAAATGGCTTTGTCTTATAAAATATAGTTGTTGTTGTTGCTAGATGCCATCAAGTTGGTGTCAACTCATAGCGACCTTATGCACAGAAGAATGAAACACTGCCCAATCCTTGGCCAACCTCACTACTGTTTCTGTACTTGAGTTAATCGATGCTGTGACTTGACCAATCCATCTAGTTGGGGTCTTCCTCTCTTTCTCTGTCCCTCCACCTTAAGAAACATGATATCCTTCTCCAGAGACTCCTCCCTCTTGATGATGTATCTGAAGTATGAGAGACAAAGTTTGGCCAGCTTGGCTTCCAAGGAGCTCTCTGGCTGCACTTCTTCCAAAACACATCTATTGGTTCATTTGGCAGCCCAATGAACCTAATTGGTTCATTAGGCAGCAGATTTGCCTAATGCAATACGTCATCTGATCTCTTGACTGCTGCTTCCGTGAGTGTTGATAATTGATCTAAGAAGAATGAAGTCCTTGACAACTTCAATGTCTTCTGCATTGATAAGAATGTTGTTTATTGGTCCAGTGTTGAGGATTTTTGTTTTCTTTACATTGAGATGTAATCCATACCAAAAGCTGTGCTCTTTGATCTTCATCAGTAAATATTTTAAGTCCTCTTCACTTTCAGCAAACAAGGTTGTATCATCTGCATATTGCAGTTTGTTAATGAGTCTTCCTACAATCCTTAAAATCCTTTTGCACATTTTGCTTCACAGAACCCAGATTCTTAGAAGATTTGCTCAGTATACAGGTTGAATAAGTATGGTGAAAGAATACAACCCTGCTGCACACCTTTATTAATTTTAAACCGTGCAGTGTTCCCATGTTCTGTTCGAACAGATGTCTCTTGGTCCAGGTACAGATTCCTCATGAGCACAATTAAATGTTCCAGAATACATATACATCACAATATTGTCCATAGTTTGTAATGATCCACACAATTGAAAGCCTTTGCATAGTCAATAAAACACAGGTGAACATCTTTCTTATATTTTCTGCTTTCAGCTAAGATCCATCGGACATTATCAATGATATCCTTCATACCATGACCTCTTCTGAATCTCGCTTGAACATCTGGAATTTCTCTGTCAACGTATGATTGCAGCTGTTTCTGTATCAGCTTTAATAAAACTGTACTCGCATGAGATATAAAAGAGATTGTACGAGCATTTCCTCCTTCCATTGGGACATGTGAATGGGCACAAATATGGATCTCTTCCAATCAGTCAGCGAGATAGTTGTTTTCCAAGTTTCTTGGCAGAGATGAGTGAGTGTCTCCTATGCCGCCTCACTTTCTTGAAAGATTTCAATCATTATTCCATCAATTCCTGGTGGCTTGTTCTTTGCTAATCCTTCAATTCACCTTGAACTTCCTCCTTCAGTATTATCAGTTCTTGATCATATGCTACTTCTTGAAATGGTTGAACTTTAACCATTTCCTTTTGGTACAGTGACACTGTGTATTCCTTCCATCTTCCCATGATGCTTTCTGATTCATTCAATAATTTCCCCAGAGAACCTTTCAAAAACAAAAGTCAAGGCTTGAATTTTTTCTTCAGTTCCCCCAGCTTGAGAAATGCTGTGTTCTTACTTTTTGGTTTTCTGATTCCAGACCTTTGCACATTTTGTTATACTATTTGGCTTCATCTTCTTGAGCTGATCTTTGAAACTTTCTTTTGTGCGCTTGTACCTCCTCATTTCTTCCATTTGCTTTAGCATCTCTGTCGGGGACCAGCCACAACAAACTTATTAGGGGGCTCACGAAGGGAGATGTGGAGTTGGCGAAAGAAATTACATGTAGTCGATGGTTTTTTCTGAGTCTTAGATGATGCTGGCTTTACTTAATTTTTTAAGCTCTTTATATACTCTTAAAATCTCATAGTGTACAATGATCTCATACACAATCAATTTCTTGAAGCATTACACATCCTTGATTATATCAATTTTTTACTTTGTGTCTCTATAATATTAACAAAGGTATTTTTCTTAAAACAGTTTCCTTGGTCTTTTCATATCTTGTTCTTTTCATCCATCAAGTATTCTTTTTCATTGATACGTAAATGATCTTGGTAAAATACCTTCCTTAATCTTTCTGACATCCTAAAATGTCAGGTTAACCTTAAAACAGAATTCTAAATCTTAACTCCTATTTATAGCCTCACCTATTATTTTCTATAGCTTCATTAATCATAACATGTACCTAAACATTATTTTCTATAACAACTGACAACACAGTTGTTTCTTATGATTGATTAAACAAGAAAAACAAGAACATAAAAAAGCACTTAAAGTTTTGTAGTTAAGAATACATGAAACAACTTCCTTATACTCACAACTTTTCTATTCAAAACATCTAGTTACATTTCTACCTATGATCTATTACTATTCCCTCAGCCCTTAATTGCATCTTAGGTAATTTTCTAGAGGTCTTAATGTTCCTGACTGAAACTACATAGAATGTTGATTGTAATCTTAAATGTGAACTGGCAAAACTTTAGCTAGTGTGGTTTCTCCTAGTGGTGAAACTTATTGTTAATGTAAAAAGCATTCTTTAGGATTACTCATAAATGAATATGGTGCGAAAATATCTAAATGTAATTTTTGTATCTCTAATATGATTATAAAAAAGCATATGGTTATAGATAAGCCTGCTAAAAACATCTATAACAAAATCAAGAAAAAATTAAAAATGAACTATTCATAAAAGGAATAATACAGGAACCATGAGGCCCTCGCATAAGAAGTCTCCTCGGGGCCTTGCCTTCCAAGGAGAGACTCATTGTGGCCTTGCTTAACAATGAGTCCTTCATGCGCAGGGTCCCCCACCATTCAATTCCTTGATCACATGGCCTCTGCCACATCTCTATGCTGGAAAGCAAGTTTCAGAGTCTCTTCTGACATCCATTTTGACATTTTCCTTCTGTCTTGTCTTTTTAATGACTTTTTGCTGTGTTCCTGTATGATGTACTTGATGTCATCCCATAACTCTTCTGGTCATCAGTCTTTAGTGTTTAATGTATGTAATCTGTTTTTCAGATGATCCCTAAATTCAGGTGGGATATACACAAGGTCATATTTTGGCTCTCGTGGACTTGTTTTCATTTTCTTCAGCTTCAGTCTGAATTTGCATATGAGTAATTAATGGTCTGTTCCACAGTCTGCCCCTGGCCTTGTTTTCACTGATAATATGGAGCTTTACTATCATCTCTTTCCACAGATGTAGTCAATCTGGTTTCTTTGTACTCCATCTGGTGAGGTCCATGTGTATAGTCTTCTCTTTTGTTGTCTAAAGAAGGTATTTGAAATGAACAAATCATTGATTTTGCTGAATTCTATGATGCATTCTCCAGCATCATTTCTATCACCAAGGCCATATTTTCCAATACTGATCCTTCCAGTTTGCTCCCAAACTTTGCATTCTAGTTACCAGTAATGATTAATACATCTTGATTGCATGTTTGATCAATTTCAGATTGAAGATGTCGGTGGAATTCTTCTATTTCATCCTCACTGGGTTTAGTGGTTGGTGCATAAATTTGAATAATAGTGGTATTAACTAGCCTTCCCTGTAGGTGCATGAATATTATCCTGTCACAGAGAGTGTTGTACTTCATGACTGATATGGATGTGTTCTTTTGATAATTAATGCAACACCATTCCTTCTTAATTTGTCAGTTGCAGCATAGTAAACCATGTGGTCATCAGATTCAAATTGGCCAATACCAGTCCTTTTCAGCTCACTAATACCTAAGATATTGATGTTTATGCATTCCATTTCATTTTTTACATCTTTCAATTTTCCCGGATTCATAATAAAATATCATTACCTTTTTAATCATATGAAAATACATAATAAGCTAAGTATTCTATTAATTAATGTATCTATCACTGCCAAGTCTGATATCAGCTATTCTCTGTGACTGGCCTGGAGAGATTAAATCCAAGTACGGGCAATGGGAGATTAAAAAGAAAAGGAAGACTTAAATGAAATAAGTAAAGTAGGTACCAATTGGGACACAACACTCTGATGGAGATATTGTGGTGCAGACCAAGGCAGCATGTTAATTTTATACACATATCACAGGAAGTGCTGGGGCCATGCAAACAGAGATAGAGCAGCTAGATGTTTTTGCAGATTGAACCAAAGTTCATGGTTGTGTATAAGGAAAAACTTTGCAAATTCCTTGTTCCCTGACACAGGCTTTACAAGTTCCTCAGGGGTCAGCCTGACCTGGGAGCAGCCCGATTTATCTGGACCACAACTGTTCAGTTGCAATCCTTCAGTTAAATTACCCCCAAGTCTGAGATTTTGGTTCAGTCACTCCCAACATATAACATTGTTTTTGTTGTTAAGTGCTATTGAGTCGGTTCTGACCTGTAGTGACCCTATGTAGTGTTTCCAAGGTGCGGGTAGTGTGCCTGAAGAGCTGACATTGCAGTTAAAATGACTTTGCAGTCTAGCACATTAACCACAGCACCACTCCAGAACTCCATCTATCACATAAGCAGGCATATTTTATTTCAAAAATGTTATTCTAGAATTAAAATAATCTTTCACTTTAGCAGGCATATTTTATTTCTAAAAATTTTATTCTCGAAATGAAATAATCTATTACATTAACAGGTATAATTTATTTCTAAAAATTTTGTTCTGGATAAAAAAAACACAACTATTTTATGCATATATTTTTTAAAAACGGGTATTTGGGTATCTGTTTTAATTAGCAAGTTGTTTAAGATTTGGTATCATCATTCATATAATTCACTGACAATCTTAAGTGAATACTGAATGAATTAGGCCACTAAAATAATATCTACAGAGGATGATATTTAGAGTTCACATTTAACAAGTCTTCATACTCAGAATGGTAAAAAAAGGCATGTGTAATGAGCCTAGTAAATTAGTGATGAAAAAAAAAAAAAAGAAAAGAAAAGAAACTAATGGATTTAAGAAATATTATATATCATGACATGCTATTTCCAGACTATTAAACATGACCATGATGAACAATTGCAGGTGCTTAAAATCTCTATGACTTCATAAAGCATTAATTAAACACTGAATGTCAAAAGTAAATCACTAACAGTGTTTCTCCAGGAAATGCACGACCACCTGCAGTTGAATCCCCTGGGAGACTGCTAAAATTATGAATTCATGTCCATTACCACACAACTATTGAATTGGAGTATTAAAGGCACCAAAATATACATGTAAGTAACACCTTGGATGATTTCACTCAAGGTGCAGAATTGAAAGCCACTACATTAGAGAAGAGAGATTGGGGCTATGGGGGAGTCTTCATATTCATACTATACTGATTAATGTTATATTTATCTCACATTTGCTTATATCTCATACATTTATGGCTAAAGAAATTTCATTAATGTTAGCTTAGGAAATAATCAATTTATTGAAATTTATATGGAATCCCAATAAAATAAATATATATTTTAATTTTATTGATACTTACTGTCAGTATTTGGTGCCCTGGTATGGCTATATAAGATAATGCACTGCATCACAAGATCGCTTTGACCCACAAGGTTGGCAGTTCAAACCCACCCAGTACTTCTTAGAAACCCTCCATAGGTTCATTATGAGTCAGAACTGACTCAATGGCACATAACAGCATCAATGTTGCTGATGTTGTTGTTTAGTAATGTCAAGTTAATAATATCAATAACAAAAAAATTTAAATGGACTTATTTATTTTGGGCTGCTAACTACAAAGTCAATGGTTTATGCACATCAGAAGCTCCCATAGAGATTCAAATTCTCAGAAGCCATATGAGTCAGTTTTGTTTTGTCCTATACTATCAGTATGAGCCAGAATCTACTCAACAGCAGTGAGTTAGCAATGTTGTTAAAAAAAACAAAACATATAAACAATAATTTTAACACCTAGATACTTACCAGCTGCTTTTGTTTGACTTTGAAGAAATCACAGATACTATGCTAGCTATTTTACTGTAAAAAAATTAGAAAACTAGACAAAATAATTTTTGTCAGACAATTGCAGTAGGCAAGAAAGATTGAGAGAAAGATAACAGTGTTCAACTTTACCTGAGTCCTGAAATTTTGGGAAACAGGAGTTTCCCATACTTTCTATATTGTTGTTGTTAAGTGACATGGGGTCAGTTACGTGACTCACAGTTACCCTGTATAGGGTTTCAGAGGAGCAGTTAGTTGGTTTGAACCACCAAACTTACAGTTCAAACCTACCTTGCAAACCAGCGCATTAACCCCCAGTGCCACAGTGGTGGTGGTGGAGGTGGTGTGCCTGAAGTCAGTTCAGACTCATAGCGACCCTGCTAGTGTTTCAGATACTGTAAAACTTTATGGGAGCAAAAAGCCTCATCTTTCTCTTGTGGAATGACTGGAAATTTTGAACTGCTGACATTTAGGTTAGTAGCCGGACTAATAACCACTACATTGTTGTTGTTGTTACATACTCTCGAGTCGGTTCTGACCCATAGCGACCCTATATAGGGTTTCTGAGAACAGTTGGTGAACTTGAATGGCCAACCTTGCAGTTCAAACCGACTATGCAGTGGAGCGCATTAACCGACAGTGCCACACCAGGACTTGAACCACTACAGTTATTGTAGTTGTTAAGTGCCGTCAAGTCGGTTCTGACCCATAGTGACCCTGTATAGGGTTTCCAAGGAACAGCTGGTGAGCTTGAAACACTGACTTGCAGTTCAAACGACTTTGCAGTCTGACATATTATCCCACAGCACAGGACTCCCAACCACTACGTTGTTGTTGTTGTTGTTATGTGCCATGGAGTCGGTTCCGACTCATAGCAACCCTGTGCAGGGTTTCCGAGGCTGTAAATCTTTACCAGAGCAGAAAGCCTCAACTTTCTCCTGTGGAACAGCTAGTAGTTTCGAACTGCTGACCTTGCAGTTCACAGCCCAATTCGTAACCACTAAGCTACCAGAGCACCTTAACCACTACGTTGTTGTTGTTGTTGTTGTCAGGTGCGATCAAGTCAGAGACAGACTCATAGCGACCCCATGCACAGAAGAACGAAAAAATGTCTGATCCTGGGCCAACCTCACTACCGCTGCCACACTTGATGCTATCAATGATGCCACTTGGCTGATCCATCTCATTGGGGGTCTTCCTCTTTTTCTCTGTCCCTCCATCTTACCCAGCATGACATCCTTCTCCAACAACTGTTCTCTCCTGAAAATATGTCCAAAGTATGAGAGACGAAGCTTTCCCATCCTGGCCTCCAAGGAGCACTCTGGCTGCACTTCTTCCAAAACAGATCTATAGGTTCTTTTGGCAGTCCATGGCACTTTCAGTATTCTCCTCCAACACCACAACTCAAAGGCATCAATTCTTCTACGATCTTCCTTATTCACTGTCCAGCTTTCGCATCCGTATGAGGCCATTGAAAATACCATGGCTTGGGTCAGGCTCAATTTAGTCCTCAAACTGACATCTTTGCTCTTCAATACTTTAAAAAAGTTCCTGTGCAGCAGATTTGCCCAATGCAATATGTCATCTGATCTCTTGATCACTACATTAGGGGAGAGAAAAACTTTACTGCAAATAATTAGCATATGACTTAGAATTTCTGTATAATTTTCCTTTTTATCTAGGAAAAGGTCAGTTACAGGTCTTCTTAACCTCCTTTCTTAGATTAGTCCCCACTGAATAACTGAAAAAAACACTTGCTATCGACTCCATCAGATTTTGGTTATGCCTCTCTCCTTTCCCCAGAACCTTGCCTTTAACCCAGTTTAAGACAAAGGGTGATGGTTTGGAACTGTAAGGTAAGTACTCAACTGAAAGATGGGTTTTAATTGGAGGTTGGCAGTTCAAACTCAGCTGTGACTCCTTAGAAACCCTATGCAGGGCTGCAACCCACTAGAGGGAATTTAACAACAACAACAACAAGCCTAAGGGAAAATTAGAATGCAGATATGCCTCAACTAAAGACCTTCTAACCATAATTTTACTTCAAGGAGGGTAGGGGTATGATTCCTTTCTTAATCCATGACCTTGGTTCATTCTATCCTTGGGCAAATTGTTAAGTGCTGGTCTTTTAATCAAATGATTGATTGGCAGTTTAAACCTGCCTAAAGGTGCTTGGAAAGAGACACCCAAAAATCAACTCCTAAAAGATCACAGCCTTGAAAATCTTATGAAGCAGTTATACTCTGCACGCTTGGAGTCTCTAGGAGTTGGAATCAGCTAGATAGCAACAAACAACTACAGCAACATTAAGAAAATCCCCTCTCTGTCTGATGTTAAGAGTTGAAAATCTGATGGTCAGAGCACTTTCCTTATTGCAACTGTTTTGTTTTTTTCCAAATGAAACTTATCCACAAAACACTGATCCATCTTTATAAGACATTTGTTTTTAGTTGACTGTTCATTGGTGCCATGACACATCAAAACTTCACTTGGCCTAAGAACTTTTGCTATATCTTCCCAGATATACTCACTCATCATCTTTTGTATATCTCATTATTTGATTCTTTGTGTTTATAATATTATCAAAAAATCTATCTGCCTATTTTGCATATTAATAACTTATGTTTGGCAGTCACAAATGCTAAAGTGCTGGCAGTGATAGTTAAGGTTCTTTGTGAACTTGCTTGCATCATGATTCTTTGTCATTTGGCAATTATGTTATTCTGTATTTGCAATTTATGTAATGATATAATTTGATGGTCACATAATGATGTAGTCTATTTTCCATTTTGTGATCTGATGTGGTAATCCTCCATTTTCACATAATGGTCTTTTATAGTGACCTGGTCTTTGGAGTTATGCCATGCTGATAAGTTAGGAGAGAGCATACTCTTTTTTAAATGTGCATCTGTTTAATTTGAAAAGGAAAACAAACATGAGTCAACATTGGTTCACACTTCCAACCAGACATTGGTTCAGACAAGAAAATCTCACAGAACTGAGAAGATGGAGAGCCAAGTGTGGGTCCAAATTTAAAAGAATCAGGCATTTATACAGTTGTTTTTTATTTGTAAATATTTAGCAAAATAGTAAGCTGTGTATATTTAAGATCACACTTTAGAACAACAGAAAAACAAATAACTTTAAGTGGAACAAAAATTGTATATCTCATAAAGTTTAGTTATATGGGAATTTTGAATTACCAGATGGAGCAAATTTTATTAAATGTCTCTGATATTAAATATAGGATTCAAAAGTGTTCGATCTTAGAAATAGTTACAATAAAACATACAATAAAGGTTATTGATATACCTCTATTGTAGTTGTTGTTGTGAAGTGCCGTTGAGTAGATTCTGACCCATAACGACCCTGGATAGGGTTCCCAGGGAACGACTGGTGAGCTTGAACTACTGATCTTGTGATTCAAATGACTTTGCAGTCTGGTGCATTAACCCACATTGCCACACCAGGACTCCCATCCCTCTATACAGGATTAAAATAAATACTCTACAAATGCAAACATACAGAGAATGGAAGAAACTATTTCCAAAACACATACCTGATAAAGAGCATTAATCCAAAATATGCAAATAAAATAAAATCCCATTATAAGTAAACAAACAACCAATTTTTTGCTTAAAAATGAGTAAAAGCAATAGATCTCAATAGTAACCTATCAGAAGAAATATACAGATGTCAAGTCAATATATAAAAAGATGTTAAACACTGTTTGTCATTAGGAAACTGCAAGTTAAAGAAAATATGGTACACAATTTGATATTTATTTAACAAAAAATCAAATTGTTGCTGTTTATTTGATTCTGTTCATGGTTACAGGGAATTACTCCATTGATTTTTTCTGGCTTTAAATTTTGCAAATGACATATTGCTTTAGGGAAATCTACAAAACCTTTTTCCAGTGTTGAAGAACAAAGATGTCAGTAGAGGACAAAAGTGTACATGACACAAACCATAGTATTTTCAATAACCTCATATGGATACAAAAGTTGGACAATGGCTAAAGTTGAAGTAATTTAAAACAAGTCCATGAAGATAAAAATATGACCTTGAACATATCCCACCAGAATGTAGATATCCTCTAAAGAGCAGATTAGATGCATTAGACATTAATGACTGAAGAACAGTAGAGTTGTGGGTTGATATCAAGACCATCATACAAGAAGAAAGAAAAACTTCATTAAGAAGACAAGAAAGAAGGAGACAGCCAGAATGATGTCAGAAGAGACTTTGAAACGTGTTCTACAGTTTAGAGATGGTAAAGCAAATGGAAGAAATAAGATAAAAGAGCTGAATAGAAAATCTGAAAGGGTAGCTCAAGAAGACAAATGAAAATACAGTAACAAAATGTGCAAAGTACCTAAAGTTGTTGTTACGTGTCATCGAGTTGGTACCGACTCATAGTGACCCTATGCAAAACAGAATGAAAAACTGTCTGGTCCTAGGCTAAACTTATAATTGTTGCCACACTTGAGCCCCATTGATACTGCCACTTTGCTAATCCATCTTGCTGGGGGTATTTCTCTTTTCCTCTGATCCTCCACCTTACCAAACATGATATCCCTCTCTAGTGACTGATCTCTCCTGACAATATGTCTGAATTAGGAAACAAAAAGGTAAGAACACGCTCAGAGTTTCTCAAGCTGAGGGAACTGAAGTAAGACGTTAACCATTATCTTGTAATATTGAAGGATTCTATATGAAAAATTCTATGTGATACTGTAGGATGATGCACTTGACCTTAAGGTCAGGTTGAATTGCAAGGTTGGCAGTTCAAGCCCACCAGCTACTCCTTGGAACCCCTATAAAGGGTCACTGTGAGCTGGAACCGACTCAACAGCATTTAACAACAGCATTTAACAACAGCAACAACAATACTGGGCAAAATATTGAATGATGCAGAATGCCTCAAAAAAAAAAAAAAAAGATGAAAGTAATAAACAGTTACTGTAACAAAAAGAAATGGTCAATTTCCAACCATTTCAAGAGATAGCATACGATCAAGAACCAATGATCCTGAAGGAAGAAGTCCAAGGTGTTCTTTTGAAGACATAGACAAGAAATATTTTTTACAATGCAAGTGATTATAAAATCCCCACATACTATTTAAGTGCAATAGGGTACAGTCATGTAATCTCTACACAGTGGTGCAGCTAGTTCTTTGCCTTTAGTTATTGCACAAAAATGAAGATCAGTGAACAACACATGCGGATTCTTGACAGGTGACTCAGGCTACACAATAAGAAATTAGAACAGTACACAGACTGGAATGGTCAGACAATTTAAGTCAAATGTTTTAATGATGCAATTAAAATAATATGATAGGGTTTCAAATATATTTTGTCAATATATTAATTTCTTTAAAGTCACGTTCAGGCAAGGTGCTGTTTTTTACCAGATGTAAATGATCAAAAGTTACTGAAGGTAATGCAGATATCATGTTGTTGTTGTTGTTGTCAGGTGCCATCGAGTC
>NW_006408766.1:2278313-2280169 GCF_000296735.1 Chrysochloris asiatica
TCACACCTTTCCCAATTTTAAAACATTCAGTGTTCCCATGTTCTGTTCGAACAACTGCTTCTTGGTCTAGGTACAGATTTCTTAAAAGTACAATTAAGTCATAGGACAATATAATTAATATCACATTCAAGTAAAAGTTTACTATAGATAATTCAAAAAAGGCTTCAACAGATTGAGAACTGCCAGAGGTTCAATTCATATCCAGAAGATGTCACAGAATGAAGGATATCATTGCTGTCATTACATGTATCTTGGCTGAAAGCAGAGAATACTAGAAAGATGTTAACATGTGCTTTATTGACAATGCAGAGGTTTTCGATTGTGTGGAACATGACAAGCTATGGACAACATTGCAGAGACTTACTATATTCTGAAACATTTAATTGTACTCATGAGGAACCTGTACATAAAACATGAATTAGTTGTTCAAACAGAATACGGGAACACTGACTGGTTTAAAATTTGGAAAAAATGTGCACCAGTGTTGTATTTTTCTCTGTACTTATTCAATCTGTATACTGAGCAAATAATTAGAGAAGATAGATTTTATGAAGAAGAATGTGACATCAGGATTGGAGGAAGATTCATTAGCAACCAGTGATATGCAGGTGTTATTACTTTGCTTGGTGAGAGTGAAGATGACTTAAAATACTTACAGATGAGAAAAAAAAAAGTGAGAAAATACTACTGGATGAATAAATAACATCAAGATAAATGGAGAAAATACTTGAGTTGTGAAATACTTCATTTTGCTCAGATCAACTATCAACACTCTTGGAAACAGCAGTCAAGAAGTCAAATGACATATTGCACTAGGCAAATCCAATTCTTAAGACCTCTTTAAATTGTTCAAGAGCAAAAATACCAATTTGAGGATTAAAGAGTTCCTTACCCAAGTCATGGTATTTTGAAAATAACATCAGATACATCTGAAAGTTGGACAATGAATAAAGAAGACCACAAAAGAATTGATGCATTTGTATTATGGTGTTGGAAGAAAATGTGAAAATTACTATGGACTGATAAATAAAGCAAACTAATCTATCTATCTATCTATCTATCTATCTATCTATCTATCTATCTATCTATCTATCTATATGGCTTGAGGACTCATGAACAACTTGCGATATGCCGACGATACAACCTTGCTTGCTGAAAGTGAAGAGAACTTAAAACATTTACTGATGAAGATCAAAGAGCATAGCCTTCGGTATGCATTATATCTCAATGTAAAGAAAACTAAAATCCTCACCACTGGACCAATAAATAACATTCTTGTCAAAAAGAGAAAATATTGAAATTGTCAAGGACTTCATTCTTCTTGGATTAACTATCAACACTCATGGAAGCAGCAGTCAAGAAATCAAGGAACGTATTGCATTAGGCAAATCTGTTGCACAAGACCTTTTTCAAGTGTTGAAGAGCAAAGATGTCAGCTTGAGGATTAAGGTGCACCTGACTCAAGCCATGGTATTTTCAAAGACCTCATATGCATGTGAAAGCTGCACAGTGAATAAGGAAGACTGAGAAGAATTGATGCATTTGAGTTATGGTGTTTGAAAAGAGTATTGAAGATGCTATGGGCTACCGAAAGAACCAATAGATCTGTTTTGGAAGAAGTGCAACCAGTGTACTCCTTGGAGCTCAAGATAGCCAAACTTCGTCTCTCATACTTTGGACATATTGTCAGGAGGGTCTAGTTACTGGAGAAGGATATCATGTTTGATATGGTGGAGGGTCAGAGAAAAAGAGGCAGACCCCCAATGAGATGGATTGACAAAGTGGCATTATTGATGGTCTCCAACGTTGCAACAGTAGTGAGGTTGGCCCAGGATCTGGCAGTGTTTCATTCTGCT
>NW_006408766.1:2280611-2293035 GCF_000296735.1 Chrysochloris asiatica
TTTCTGCTCCCATAAAGATTTATAGCCTCGCAAACCCTGTACAGAGTTGCTATGGGTCGGAACCGACTCGACGGCACTTAACAACAACAATATATATATATGAAAATGGGTAAGAAAACTGTATTTTTTAATGTTTGCACAGAGATTAATGAAAAGAGGAAAAAATCAACTTTAAAAATCTGTTTTTTTATATTTGTATAAATTTTACTAATTTTAAATTATTGTAGAGCTATTTTAAATAATCTTTATAAAGACATTCCCTCATATTAAAACAATTTATATAATTGAAAAGAAAAATAACCCTTGAAGAGTTTGAAGTTAAAGAGTGGCTCTTGAGACAATGAAGCACACATGCTTATTTACCTAATTTTCTCCACTCCTGTTCCACCACCTACTGGTAGTTTTTAAAAATGCTGGTCATTATCTCCCAAATCAATGATATATTCTTAAAATATGTTCCCAGACTATATTTGATTGACAAAAGTTCTTTAAATTTTTTCACTTTATGTACTTAAACATTAATTTCAGAATAAATTTCTAAAATTCTGTTATTGTTGTCTCTTTTGGTCAAATATTACTTGCTTTACCAATTATGATATGCATTAGAACTATCAAAAGTATTCTCTTCCAATATCTAAATTTAGAATTTATGTGTATATAATGATGCTATGAACAAATTAGCAATTAACTTATTTTATTTAGATTCTTTATGAAATGTCTTCTTTGAAAATATATATTTATGAATCTATATAGTATCTTATGGGCAGTTCTACTCTGTCCCACAGGATTTCCACAACTTGGAATCTTAATTCCTTTAATTCTCATTTTCTTGTTCTCATTTTATCTCTATCACAATATTTAAATCACATTTATGGAAAATGAACACCAGATATTATTTATGAGAGTGTGGGTTGACACAATTCTTGTAAGAAGCAGTTTTGCAATATATACCATTTGTCATAAAAATGTTTATTCATTTAACCATTTATTTATAGTCCTGTATATTCTGTAACACACTGCATCTAATAATTAGTATTTCAAACCACATGAAATAATGCCAATTACTTGATACAGTGTTTGAAATATAGGATTGCTGTTGTGGTTTGCACACAGTGATCCTATACAACAGAGTTGTTGTTAAGAGCTGTTAAGTTAGTTCCAACTCATCGAGACCCTGTATAAGGTTATTTGTTTTTGTTTTTTTAAGCAAAATTTCAGATTTTATTAAGCCGCCTATCTCAGAGGAGCTAATTTCTCCAGATTCTGAGCCCTGAATGGAGGGCAACATGGGCCTATATGGAATCAGAGTCTGGGGAGGGGCCAGGATGCATACCTGTTTGAAAGCAGAGGGAAATCTAAGGGGGGTTGGGGAGAGGATTGGTCCATTTGGTGACCTGATTAGCATTTTAGCCTGCCTCCTGGGCTGGAGAGGGCAGTGACCTTTTCCAGTTCATTCCCCCTTTGATGCCCTTTGGGACTTTTTCCTAAGGGCATCATCTATGTAAGGAAAGGTATTTTGGTATTGATTTGGATTGTTGGTACCCCTTTTGATTGATTAGTTTTAATGGCAGTTCCTATAGCCCTGATTGCTAGTGGGAGGAAGCATGGACTGATTAAATAAATTCCAAATAAAACAGAACCCCACCTACGAGGGTCATGAACCCTATAAAGGTGAAGAACTACCTTCTTCACAGGCTCTGTGGGTTCCACCCACTCCAGGTTTGAATAGGGACATAGGCAACTTTCTGCATTTTTACAAGGTCTTCTACTGCCAGAATCTGGTCATCTACTTGTATGTAGCAGTTAGCAAAATTGACCTTCTCACATGCCCCTCTTTCCTCTGCAACCAGTAAGTAGTTTAGGGCTAACCTATTTTGAAAGATGGCATTTAGTATCTGGGTCTGTTGACACGTAAGAAGGGTTAGGACCACCTCAGTTCCATTGGTTATAAATTCAGTTACCTAGGAGGGTGCCCTCTCTCTGGTAGCGTACAAGGAGCTCTGGTAGCATAGTGGTTAATAGTCGGGCTGCCAACCTCAAGGTCAGTAGTTCAAAACTACCAGCTGTTCTGCAGGAGAAAGATAAGGCATTCTGCTCCTGTAAAGATTTACAGCCTAAGAAACCCTGTGCATGGTTACTATGAGTCGGAACCAAGTTCACAGTACTTAACAACAACATAGAAGAGTAGCGTGGTTACTGTTTGGCCTACCTTGGTGGTGTGGGTGTATAGATTACACAGACTTCTCCCTTTCCCACATCCCTAAAGTCTAATTAAAATTAGTCCCACGACAGACATCCTCATGCTTCAGCTATGCATAGATCAGCCAGCTCCCAGTTTGTGGCTAAAGCGGGGTAGGTTGTACGTCTCAATGTTACCTTATGAGGGTTTGTAGGGTCAGCTTCAGCTTCTCGTGGAGACGAGGCTTTCTTCAGCCTGCTGTGGTGAATCCAGGTGGGGACTCCTTCTACCTTGGTTGCTGGGCTTGGGATAATGTCTTGTTCCAGCCCTCAGTTATCTTTGCAGATGCTTATATTCCAGAAGTCTTGGCTGGTTTCTCTGATTCTACCTCTCCTTTCTGAGTCCAGTCAGGAGAGGTTGGTGTGGCGGCTGGCTGCCCCCACTCGTAGGAGGAGGGACCTTCAAATGTAGTGGTGGTGCGCCATTCTCATCTGCTTAGAGGGAACTCCCTATTAATCACTCTCCAACTCTGATCCGGTGGCTCAAGGGGCCAGCGCTGTCGGTTACCAGGTCAGGGAACCAAATGTTATAGCAGTTTTAGATTCGTGGTGGAAGAAACCGAGACCACTTGGAGACGTGAAGCAGAGTTTCAGATTTTATTCTGTCTAAGGTTTTTGAGGAAGAGCTGGTGAGTTTGACCTGCCAACCTTCTGGTTCAAAGTTCAGTGCTGATCCTACAGGGCCACACCAGGAGTCCATGTAACAGAGTAGAACTGCTATATAGTGTTTTCTAGGTTGTAATATTTATGGGAGCAGTTGTCAGGTCTTTTCTCCCTCAGAGCAAAGGTTAGATTTGAACCACCAAACATAATGTTAGCAACTGAGTGCTTAATCAGTACAAAAGGAGGACTCTGTTTTATCTGATTGTTGTTGCTGATTGAGTTGCTTCTGACATATAGCGACACTGTATCTCATTTCCAAGAGTAATTGGAGGGTTTGAATTGCCAACCTTGTGGTTATCAGTCCATTGCTTATCCTACAGCACCACACCAGCATGAAATGGGATAAATAAAGATTCACAGTTACAATCCAGTTGATTACAATTCATTTCAATCTCATGTGTGTCAGAGGAGAACTACAGTCCATTGCAATTTTAAAGGCTGGTTTTTTAGACGTAGATCACTTGGTCTTCTTTTTTACTGTAGTCCCTTTGGATGGACATGAACTTCCCACCTTGTGGTTGTCTGAGGATATTAACTGCACTATCCACATAATCTAAATAAATATTAGCAGTAAGTTTTACAGAAAGATGGATGAGCAAAAGGAAATGACTAATGGAATTTGACTGGAAAATCTCTCACTGTGATTAGTCAGTACTTGTGATAAACTGATAAGGGAACAGTTTTTAGTGCTGATTTAGGCTTGAGGGAAAGATAAGGTCAGGGATGTATAAGGAAGAGAGAAACCTGAGGATAGAAAACAAGACAAACCTGAGGATAGAAAAAGCGGACAAATGTGCACACTTGGTCAGAAGGACTTGTGAAAAAACGAAAAACATATTGCCATTTTTCCATACTAAAATATCATTAAGAAAATTTCAATCATTTATTCTACGAACTTTTTACAGTTTAAAAAGTAATGTTTCCAAAATACTTAATAATATAGAAAAGTAAGTGATCAATGTTAATTTATAAAATTAATTCTTTAGAATCACTATTCACAGAAATATGACTTAAAAGAAAGCTGCTACAATATTGAGGGAGATAAGAATGCATCAGTTTCTACTCTTACTACTTATTCAATTTTGTTTCCACCAAAATAAATAAGAACTATGTAATAATTAAAGTTAATTAAAATTAAGATTAATTTAAAATATATAATGCATATACATTACTTTGTTGTTATGTGCTGTTAAATCAGTTCTCACTCATAGTGCCAAGATTATACATTTTTACAGAAGGAGAAAGTCTTATCTTTCTCTTGGGGATGGATGGTGGATTAAAACTGCTGAGATTATAATTACTAGTCCAATACATAACCAACCACACCACAAGTGTTCTTTATACATTGTTGTTGCTGTTAGGTACCATCGAGTCAGTACCGACTCATTGCGAACATATGCAAAACAGAATGAAACACTGTCCAGTTCTGGGCCAACCTCACAATTGTTGCCATGCTTAAGTCCATTAATGCTGCCACTTCGCCAATCCACCTTGCTTGGGGTCTTCTTTTTTTCTGAATCTCCACTTTACCAAACATGACACCCTTCTCCAGTGACTATCCCTCCTGACAATAGGTCCGAAGTATGAGAGATGAAGTTTGGCCATCCTGGCCTCCAAGGAGTACTCTGGCTGCACTTTTTCCAACACAGATCTGTTGGTTCTTTTGGCAGCCCATGACATTTTCAATATTCTCCTCCAACACCATAACTCAAAGGCACGAATTCTTCTACGGTCTTCCTTCTTCACTGTCCAGCTTTCCCATGCATATGAGGTTATTGAAAATACCATGGTTTGAGTCAGGTGCACCTTAGTCCTCAAACTGACATCTTTGTTTTTCAACACTTTAAAAGGTCTTGTGCAGCAGATTTTCCTAATGCAATACGTAGTTTGATTTCTTGACTGCTGCTTCCATGAGTGTTGATGGTTGATCCAAGCAAAATGAACTACTTGACAGCTTCAATCTTTTCTCCATTTATATTGTTGTTGTTATGTGCTGTGGAGTTGGTTCCAACTAACAGTGACCCTGCACAGGGTTTTCAAGGCTATAAATATTTACAGGAACAAAAAGCCTCATCTTTCTCCTGCAGAACAGATGGTAGTTTAGAACTTCTGACCCTGAAGTCATTTATATGGATGTTATGTATAGGTCCAGAGGTGAGGACTTTTGTTTTCTTTACATTGCAGTGCAAGCCATACTGGAGGCTGTGGTCTTTGATTTTCATCAGTATGTATTTTAATCCTCTTCACTTTCAGCAAACAAGGTTGTATCATGTGCATATTGCAGTTGTTAATGAGTCTGCCTCCAAACCAGCTTCTCAGATGATTTGCTCAGCATACAGGTTGAATAAGTATGGTGAAAGAATACAACTCTGTCACACACCTTTCCTCATTTTAAACCATTCAATGTTTCCATGTTCTGTTTGAACATTTACCTCTTGGTCCATGTACAGCTACCTCATGAGCATAATTAAGTGTTCTGGAATACTCATACTTCATCACGTTGTCCATAGCTTGTCATGATCCACACAATCGAAAGCCTTTGCGTAGTCAATAAAGCACAGGTAAACATCTTTCTGATATTCTCTGCTTTCAGCCAAGATCCATCAGACATCAGCAATGATACTCCTCATTCCACGTCCTCTTCCTTATCCGGCTTGACCCTTTGGATGTTCTTTGTCAATGTATGCTTACAGCCATTGCTGTATTACCTTTAGTAAAACTTTACTTGCAAGGGATATCAAAGATATTGTCCAATGATACATTCTGTTGGGTTACCTCTCTTTGGAAAGGGCACAAATATGGATCTCTTCCAATCACTTGGCCAGATAGTTTCTTCCAAATTTCTTGGCAAACATGAATTTTACCTTGTTGTTATTGTTAAATGCTGTGGAGTCAGTTCTTATATATTGTGACCCTGTATAAGGTCTCCAAGGAGCAAATGGTGTGTTTGAAAAATTGAATTTCCAGTTAGTAGTTAAGTAGTCTATAGTTCTATACCAGGACCCCATTACCTTACAATATCAAAGAATCTCACAAGATAGACATACCCATAATTATGTATAATTAAAAATATTAGTATTCTAGGAGAGATCATATTCATAAGAATAGGTCGTTTTTCCAGGCTTAGAAGACTCATGAGAAGTCTAAAAATATCCTTAATTGTCTCTTACTTTTTTGAAAAATATCAAGGTTAATTTATGGTAATTACCACTGCCTTATCAAAAGTTGACATAAAAGGTTATGCCTTTTTAATGCTGTCATATTGCCAAAGCTCTGTACTTGCTTGACATGGTTCAAGAATTACATTGTCTCCTGAGCTATGTGAGATCCATTTCCAAGGTGAACACTTGCAGGCTTAGAATTTGACTCATCCATATCAGTGGATAGGAGTTACGGTGTGGTACTGTGCCAGACTGCAAAGTTACTGTGTGGGTTTATGCGCCAGACTGCAAAGCCATATGAACTGCAGGATTGGTGGTTCAAGCTCACCGGCTGCTCCTTGGAAACCCTATGCAGGGTCGCTATGTGTTGGAGTTGACTCAATTACACTTAACAGCAACAACAGCAGCATATCAGTGGATCAATGATGGCCCTGTGATAACTCGTGCTCTGAGCCTGAGAAGTATGGAGGTGACCTTTCCATTGCAGTTTTTCTGGTTATTGCTCCGACTCTTGCTTCTTACCCAGTGTCTTAGTTGTTGAGCCCTTTTCTTGATTGTTTAGTTCTTCGTTTTCTTAATAATTGTGTTGTTATCATTCATCTCATACATGTATTTTGTCATTATTGACTAACCTTTCTGACTTAATTATCATCAAATATTTTCCTCACCTTTATTGTATTTATATTTCTTGCCTACTTAACAATTTAAATCCTTCTCTTAGTCCAGTACTTAGTACCTGATTTCTAATGTCTTAGTTACAAACCTGGAAACTTTTGTTTTTTGACTTATGTCTCTAAATTTCTTGACCTTGACCACAATACTATAATAGCTCATTAGACTTTTAGTATTCTTAGAAAATTATCTATTCATATCCAGTCCTTTTACATATAGGGAAAGGAGAAGTATTTTAACCAAATTTAGACAAATATATTAGCTTTCTCTTGTTGCTGTAACACTTTGCCATAATTTTGGTGGATTTACTGGTGTGGTACTGTAGTATCAGGACTGGATTGCATATCACAGATGCCTTGGAAACTCTGAATGGCTCATTATGTGTCAGGATCGATTTAACAGCACTTTAACAACAACAATAAAACAACACAATTTTTCTGTCTTATGTTTTGGAGGTCAGAAATTCAAAAGTAGTCTCACTGAGCTAAAATTAAGGAGTCACTAGAGCTGCTTCCTTCAGGAAACTGTAGGAGAGAATCTGTTTCCTTACCTTTTCCAACTTTTAGAAGTTATTTATGTACAATGAGCCATGGCTGTTTCCCTACTATGGCATCACTCCAAACTCTACTTCTGCTATCACATCGTCTCTTTCTATTGCCTCCCTATTATCAGGACCTTTATGATTATTTGTAAATTAAAAACAATTCCAAAGTTAGGTAATGAGAGAGTATATTTGAAAAAAGTCACTGCCATAAAGACAATGGTTTAAACATAAGACCTGCAAGTGATTCAAGGGCCAGGAAAAACAACAACAACAGGAAAGTGTAGGGGGTGTGGTTCTTTTATACAAGGGCATGAACAATATTAGGGATAGCCTGGTATGTGTAAGTGGGATGCACACTTATAGTGAGCCTGTATAGGAATTTTGAGGCGGTAAATATTTATGTGAGCAGAAAGTCTCTTTTTCCCACAGAGAGTGTTGAAATGTGATCTTGTATTCTACCACTACATCCCACATGGCTCAGTCTGAGAGTAGGTCAAAGTTCAGCTAATGGTAGAAGCAGAGAATCTTTGGTGGTAGTGGTGATGTGCCGTGGAGTCAGTTCCAACTTAGAGCGACCCTGTACAGAGTTTCCGAGGCTGTAAATCTTTACAGGAGCAGAAAGCCTCATCTTTCTCCACCAGAACAGCTGGTAATTTCGAACTGGTGACCTTAAGATTTTCAGCCCAATTTACAACCACTATGCTACCAGAGCTCCTTAACAAAGTTTATTTAACAAGCATTTTGCTCTCATTGATCCATTAAAACCCCCATAGCCACTGAATGGATTCTGACAGATCACAATCTTGCAGGACAAAGTAGAATTGCTCCAAAGTGTTTCAAAGAATGTAAATCTTTATGGGATTTCTGGTGGGCTTGAACCTCTTACCTTGTGAAAAGCAGCCTAATATTTAACCCATAGCTTTTACTGATCAATAGAGACAAAAGAGTTCAGCAAATCATTTATGTGGTGAAGAAATGGAATTTGGAGTATCTGTGTCTGGTCATAAAATAAGTAAAAGGGGAGCCCTCCTATTGAGTGTCTCTTGTCTAAACCATATGGGGAATAATGGTTCTTTGCAACATGACATTTTGTGGAATGCAGATGACTGCAAGGAGATAAATTCAACATTGTCAGGACAAGTCTGAATAATCCAAGTAATAGCCTTATTTCAAGATCTTTGATATTAATCACATCTGCAAACATCTTTTTGACATATGAACCAAAATAGTCTCAGGTTTCAGAGATTAAGACATGGCCATTTTAGGGGGAAGGGATTATAATTTAGTTACAGCACTGAAAAAAATGTATACCGTTTAAAGGGAAAAAAGGGAAGAAGTTTATGTGGAGATTTCAGAGATTGTATTGAGCAATACAAAGTACACAAATATTCTGAGGGTTAGGTGAATTTTTTTCTACAGAAAAGTGGAGAAAGTACGTAACCACAATCATGAGGAATTTAGATTAAGTCACAAGACAATGCTGTTGTGTGCAGTCCAGTTACTTCTCACTCATAGAGACCATGTAAAGGGTTTCCCAGGCTGTACATCTCCACAGAAGCAGAAAACCTCATCTTTCTCTCATGGAAAGACTGCTGGATGGGAACCGTGGACCCTGTAATTAATAGTCCAACTTGGTACAACTCGCCAGGGCTTCTTGCAAGACAACAGCAATGAAAGTTTCTATAATTTAACTAATCTATGTTCTAACATGAACTCGATAGAACTAACCTAATAAGAAAGTTTATGGAATATCTACATGTGCATTCTTCCTGGAGCATGGGTGCAAGCATTTCGGGAGATCATTTTGATAAACATGTATGACAAACATTTATTTATAGACTACATTCTTGTCCCCTTCATTGTTTTCTGAGGGTGGTTAAAGTTTTTTAAGCAATTACATGTCCTAAGATCATAAACCACAGACTCTATTCTTAGGAAGTCAGAAAAAAGGATTTAGGACAAACTAAAATTTAATATCTTTGGGCAAATCTACTGTAAAAGACCTCTTTAAAGGGATAAAATTGAAGATGTTGCTTTAAGGAATAAAGTGTGTCTGATGCAAGGCACAGAATTTTCAATAATTTTATATACCTTAGAAACTGAGATAATAAATTATAATATTGGTGGTGCTGGTGTTGATGAATCATGGAGTCAGTTCTGACTCATAGTTCCCCTGCATATGGTTTCCAAGGCTGTAAATCTTTACAGGAGCAGAAAACCTCATCTTTCTCTCACAGAATGGCAGGTAATTTTGAATTGCTGACCTTGAATTAGTAGCCCGACTTATAACCACTATGCTACCAGAAATCCTTAAATTATAGTATTAAGATATTATAATTTAATATTTGGTGACAAATATTAAATTATGCCATGAATTTCCAGAATAGTGAACAAAATGTCTTGAAAGAAGTACAGCCAGAATGCTCCTTAGAAGCAAGCATGGTGAGATTTGACTTTGTCTCACATACCTTGGACACATTATCTAAATTGAACATTTTCTGGAAAAATACATTTTGCTTAAAGCTAAAAATCTGGTTAGTCAAAAAAAGATAGACCCAAAGGCAGATGTAGTCTCAAACAGAGCAATGGTTGTGGGGATGTCTCAGGCCCAGTGAGTGTTATGTTCTGTTTTATTCAGGATTGCTTTAATAGGAACCAACTCAATGGCATCTAACAACAAAAAACTTTAATTAAGAAAATACAGCTTTGATTCAGACCTATGTCACTAATTTTCATCTCAGTTCTGGAGAGCTCTCACACAGTGCAAAAATTAGTAAAAAATCCTGGACAGCAATGCAAATATTCTTATCTCTAACCAGAACATTTTAATTTCATATCATGTAGAACCTGTGTGGTGCTATAGGATAAAGCACAAGACCGCAAGGTCTGTTTGCCACAAGTCAGCTGTTCAAACTCAACAGTTGCTCATTGGAAACCATATACAGAGTTCAATAGAAACTTTCAGACAACCTGTGCTTGCTATCTTGACTAAAAATCAGTGTTTTCAATATCAACAAACTTTTCAATGTTTTAGTATCTATTCTGGCTTCAATGATCATCATTTGCAGTTGTTGTTGCTGTTAAATATTGTTAAGTTGGTCCCAATCAATAACAACCCTGTATATATGGTTTCCCACCACTTGTCTGTCAGATTGTCGTGCTTTGAAGGCTTGTGAGTTGCTGTGATTGTGAAAGCTCTGCCACAGGGTCACCCAAGGTAGACAGGTTTCAGATGAGCTTCCAGATGAAGACAGACTAGGAAGGAGTGACGAAACACTTCTGTATATTTAGTCATTGAAAACCTTGTGAATAGCAGAGAAATAAAGGCAGATATAGTGCAGGAAAATGAGCACTTCAGGTTGGAAGGCAATTAAAATGCGACTGGGGAAGAGCTTCCTCCTCAAAGTAAGGTGAATAAAGTAAAGCCCTTAGGAGAAAAGCCTGTGGGATCTTCATTTACTGATGTGGGACAAATCAAAATGAAGAGAAACAACTGTAAACATTCATTGAAAATCAGAACATGGAATGTATGAATTATGAACATGGGAAAATTTGAAGTTATCCAAGATGAAATAGAATGCATAAACAGCAATATCTTAGGCATTAGTGAGCTGAAATGGACTGATATTGGCCATTTTTAATCTAATGACCACATGGTTTATTATGCCGGAAATGACTAATTAAAGAGGAATGGTGTTGCATTCATTATCAAAAAGAACACATCCAGATCAGTCATGATGTACAGCACTGACTGTGATAGGATAATATCCATGAGCCTACAAGGAAGACCAGTCAAAAACCACTACTATTCAAATTTAAGCACCAACCACTAAAGCCAGTGAGGATGAAATAGAAGAATTCTACCAACTCCTTCAATGTGAAATTTATCAAACTTGCAATCAGGATGTAGTGTTCATTACTAGTAATTGGAATGTAAAGGTTGGGAGCCAAGACGAAGGATCAGTAGTTGGAAAATATGGCCTTGGTGATAGAAATGATGCTGGAGAACACATGATAGAATTCTACTAAAACAATGATTTGTTTATTTCAAATACTTTCTTTAGAGAGAATGCGAGACCAAATACACTTGTATTCCTCATCAGAAGGAATACATAGAAATCAAATTGAATACATCTGCGGAAAGAGATGATGGAAAAGCTCATCAGTGAAAACAAGGTCAGGCGCAGACTGTGGAACAGACCACCAAATACTTATATGCAAATTCAAACTGAAGCCAAAGAAAATAAAAACACATCTACGAGAGCCAAAAATATGACCTTGAATATATCCCAACTGAATTTATAGGTTATCTGAAGAACAGATTTGATACATTAAACACTAAAGACCAAAGACCAGAAGAATTATGGGATGACATCAAGAATATCATACATGAAGAAAGCAAAAAAAAAGTCATTATGATGACAAGAAAGAAGGAAAAGGTCAAAATTGATGTCAGAAGTGACTGAAACTTGCTCTCCAGTGTTGAGATGCTAATGTCAATGGAAGAAATGAAGAGGTACAAGAGCTGAAGAGAAAATTTCAAGTGTCAGCCCGAGAATATAAAGCCAAATATTACAACAAAATGTGCAAAGATATGGAATCAGAAAACCAAAAAGGAAGAACACACTCAGTATTTCTCAAGCTGGGGGAACTGAAGAAAAAATTCAAGTCTTAACTTTCTTTATTGAAAGATTCTCTGAGCAAATTATTGAATGATGCAGAAAGCATCAAGAGAAGATGGAAAGAATACACAGTCATTGTACCAAAAGGAAATGGTTAATGTTCAACCATTTCAAGAGGTACCATATGATCAAGCGCCAATGATACTGAAGGAGGAAGTCCAAGGTACATTGAAGGAACTGGCAAAGACAAGGCACCAGGGAATGATGGAATAATAATTGAAACATTTCAAGAAAGTGATGTGGCACAGGAGACAATCACTCATCTCTGCCAAGAAATTTGTGTCGAGGTCCTATGTCAGGTTCCAGCCTTGACAAGGAAGTGTGGGTGTCACGAAGAAGGGAGATCTGGCAGCGAAAGGGATAGAGAAAGAGAGATATGAAATATATACAAAAAAGACAGACACATAGATATGATGCAAGCTGGCATGTAGACAGATCTGCAAACATTTTGCCTAGCATTGCAC
>NW_006408766.1:2294145-2297633 GCF_000296735.1 Chrysochloris asiatica
TCCAAGAAGCTGAGTTTTATGAAGAAAAATGTGGCATCAGGATTGCAGGAAGACTCATTAACAACCTGAAATATGCAGATGATACAAACTTGCTTGCTGATGGTGAAGAGGACTGAAAATATTTACTTATGAAAATCAAAGAGTGCAGCCTTCAGTATATATTGCATCTCACTGTAAAGAAAACAAAAATCCTCACCACTGGACCAATAAACAACATTCTTATCAATGGAGAAAAGACTAAAGTTGTCAAGGACTTTATTCTTCTTGGATCAACTATCAACATTTGTGGAAGCAGCAGTCAAGAAATCAAATGACGTATTGCATTAGGCAAATCTGCTGCACAAGACCTTTTTTAAAGTGTTGAAGAGTAAACATGTCAGCTTTAGAACTAAGGTATACCTGACCAAGCCATGGTATTTTCAATAACCTCATATGCATGTGAAAGCTGGACTGTGAATAAGGAAGACTGTAGAATAATTGATGCTTTTGAATTGTGGTGTTGGAGAAGAATACTAAAAGTGCCGTGGGATGCTAAAAGAACCAATAGATCCAATTTGGAAGAAGTGCAGCCAGAGTGCTCCTTGGAGGCCCGGATTGCCAAATTTTGTCTCTCATACTTTGGACATATTGTCAGGAGGGAACAGTCTCTGGAGAATGACATCATTTGGTAAGGTGGAGGGTCAGATAAAAAGAGGAAGACACCCAGCGAGATGGATTGGCCAAGTGGCAGTGTCGATGTACTCAAGCGTGGCAACAGTAGTAAGGTTTGCCCAGGATTAGGCCATGTTTCATTATGCTCTGCATAAAGTCGCTATGAGTCAGTACCGAGTCGATGGCACCTAACAACAACAAATATAGGGTTTCTGAGCAGAGGCTGGAAGGCTTGAACTGCTGACCTTACAGTTAGCAGTCCAGTACTTATTCTATAGCACCTCACAAGGGCTCTATGATCCTTACTTACTCTGCCACAATTAACTGATTAACAATTTTACATGAATTAGATCCCTTGTGTAGCTACTTACTTCTTTTTAGGACCTGGCGAATAAAGCAAGTTTTCCTGACTGCCATCATCCGTCATTATTATTTACTTGATGATACTGAGTTGCATTTTGCTAAAGGACATATACTTTTTTGGCTGTTTTAATTTGTGTGCAGAATAGGCTGTATTTCCTCTCTATTTGATCTGTTCTTCCGTTTATAAATTTCTTCTGTGTTCTTTTAGTCTAAATTATCTAGTGGAAAAATTCTCATCAAAATTATATTAAAATTTTTAATTATACTGCAACTGTCCAGAATACTGAACTCATTTGAATGCATTCCCCAATGTTTACTGTTTTCTAAAATGTATGTGTAAAATATTTAATTTTATTTATTTCATATAGAATGAATTATATCTTAGATATCTATCATAATCATATATATTCTCCATCTCCTCTGCTCATCTATTACATCTTGGACTACTATACAAGATTCCTAACTGGTCTGGAGGTCTTCATTATTACCTTTTCACTCCTTAATTGAAATAAATTGTCCATACTATATCCAGAAGAAACATCATATACATACACATCTGCAAATATGGGAGTAAGTAAAAAGTAGAGTTACTAGAGTTCCAGTTAATACATATATGAGTTTATTCCAAATAAGCTAACAAAAGATGGTAACAAAAGATGGCTACAATTTCTCTCAGTAATTGCAATTGTTATTAGGTGACTTTGAGTCAATTACAACTCATAGGTACATATGCACAACAGAATGAAATACTTCACAGTCCTATGCCAGCCTCACAATTGTTGTTATGTTTGAGACCATTGTTGCAACCAGTGTAAATTTATCTATTCTTTACTGGCACATCACTTTGCCAAATCTGTTGTCATTCTCCCGGCAATGGTCCTTCCTTACAACAGGTCCAAAAAACTAGAGACAAAGTCTCGCCATCCTCATTTCGAAAGAGCATTCTGTCAGAGATAAATTGGCTGTATGTGGATGGATTAACTCAGTTCTATTTCATTTATCTATGTATCTTTTAATTTGCCAATACCTGGCTGTTTTGACCACTGTAGCCATGTAGTACTTTTTTTTTTTTTTCCCATCTCTTTAAAGAATGTTGTTGATATTTGGATCAGGATTATGTTATATTTGTAGAATGCTTTGGGTAGTATTGACATTTTCAAATTGTTAACTCTTTCTAAGGAGCATTCTGGTTGTACTATTAAAAAAAATAGATTTTTTTTGTTCTTCTGGAAGTTCATGGTATTTTCAATATTCACCAACACAATAATTCAAATGTGTCTATTCTTCTAAGGTTTTGCTTATTTATTGTCCACCTTTCAAATGCATATTGTTGTTGTTATGTGTCATGGAGTCAATTCTAACTCATAGAGACCCTGTACATGGTTTCTGAGACTGTAAATCTTTATGGGAACAGAAAGCCTCATCTTTCTCCAGCAGAACACCTGGTGGTTTTGAACTGCTGACTTTGAGATTAGCAGCCCAATTCGTAACCACTACTCTACCAGAGCTCCTTAGGTGATTGAAAATACCATAGTTTGAAAGAGGCGCATCTTAGTTCTCAAAGTGACACCTTTGTTCTTTAACACCTTAAAGACATCTTTTTGCAGTAGATTCCCCTAATGGAATACATCTTTGAATTTCTGAGCATTGCTTCCATGAGCATTGATTGTGGATCCCAGCAAAGTAAAGTATTTGACAACTTCAATTTCTTTTTTCCTCTCTTTATCGTGATTTTATTTATGAATGCATTTGTGAGGATTTTGCTTTCTAAACATTGAGGTTCAATCTATACTGAAGATAGTAATCTTAGACATTCATCACTGTTTCTTAACTTTCAGCAAGCAAGGTTGTGACATACGCATATCGCAAGTTGACAAAGAATCTTACATGAATCTTCCAAACTTGATGCCATGGCCATCTTCATATAATCCAGTTTCTCAGGTTGTTTGCTCAATATACAGAATGAATACACCCCTGGCAAACACCTTTCCTACTTGTTAGCCGTTCAGTATCCTTGTCTATTCTACTCACTGCCTCTTGGTCTATATAAAGTTACCTGATGGCACAATTAAGTGTTCTGGAATACTAATTCTTTACAATGCTAGCCATATTTTGTTATATACACCCAGTCAAATGAAGTTCTCTGTCAATGTATGATGGCAGCTGTTCATGTATTAGATTTAGCAAAATTTTACTTGCATGAAATATGAATGGTATTGTCTAATGATTTCACATCGTGTTGGGTCACCCCTCTTTGAGATGTGCACAAATATGAATAATTGATTAATGTGAGTTATGGTTTTGGAGAAGAATAGTAAAAGAACCATGAACTGCCAGAAGAACAGATAAATCTAAGTTTGAAGATATAGAGACAGAATGCTCCTTAGAAAACTGGACTTACATATTTTGGATATGTAATCAGGAGGGTCTAGTTGGTGGAGAAAGACATCACACTTGCTAAAGTAGTGGGATAG
>NW_006408766.1:2297987-2298652 GCF_000296735.1 Chrysochloris asiatica
TGTGGTGTAGAAAGTCATATCTTTCTCTTGTCATTCATCTGGTAGGTTCAAACCATCAACCTTGTGGTCCATAATCTGTCTTAATCATATGAAGAGAAGTTTGTTATCTTATAGTTGGAGAGTCTCTGGTCCCCAGTAGTAGAGAAAGAGTTTCTCCTGCATATCCATTATATTGAAAGCAGGCCACATGCCCAAGGAAGCATCCCTTTATTTGATTGGCTGTTCATAATTACACATTAGACTTAATTGCCTGTATTAGGTTTCATTACCACGAGATATAGCACATACCATTTTCCAAACTTCTGAAAATTCTGGCTGGCCTAGTTAACTTGACACAAAACTCTAACCATTACACAGTCCAATGTCCAATGCTTATATAATGGACCACAAGCTAAATATATATAAACATACATATATCTTCATTGGAGGTGGTGGAAGTATACTTGGAAATTGGTTCCAACTCATAGCAACTCTGAGTAGGGTTTCTGAGGCTGCAAATCTTAATAGGAGAAGAAAGTCTCATCTTTCTCACATGTAACGGCACTACTAGAGTTCCTATTATATATATATATATAGCCTCATCTTTCTCCCGCGGAGCGACTGGTAGTTTCGAACCGCTGACCTTAAGGTTCGCAGCCCGATTCGTAACCACTACGCTACCAGAG
>NW_006408766.1:2299132-2300211 GCF_000296735.1 Chrysochloris asiatica
GTATTTGGTTTTATCTTCTCAAGCTGATCTTTGAAATTTTCTCTTCAGCACTTGGACCTCTTCAATTCTTCCATTTTCTTTAGCTTCTCTACACTGGACATCAAGGAGCACAGCCTTATGTATGGATTACAACTCAAAGTAAAAAAAAAAAAAAAATCCTCACCACTGGACCAATGAATAGCATTCTTATCAATGGAGAAGAGATTGAGGTTGTCAAGGACTTCATTCTTCTTGGATCAACTATCAACACTCGTGGAATCAGCAGTCAAGAGATCAGACGAGGTATTGCATTGGGCAAATCTGCTGCAAAGGAACATTTTAAAGTATTGAAAGCAGAGATATCAGCTTGAGGTCTAAGGTGCACCTGAACCAAGCCATGGTATTTTCAATAACCTCATATGGATGTGAAAGCTGGACAGTGAATAAGGAAGATCGTAGAAGAATTGATGCCTTTGAGTTGTGGTGTTGGAGGAGAATACTGAAAGTGTCATGGACTGCCAAAAGAACCAATAGATCTATTTTGGAAGAAGTGCAACCAGAGTGCTCCTTGGAGGCCAAGATGGCTAGGTTTCATCTCTCCTACTATGAAAAAGAGGAAGTCCCCCAACAAGATGGATCAGCCAGGTGACATCATTGATGGCGTCAAGTGTGGCGGCGGTAGTGAGGTTGGCCCAGGATCGGACATTGTTTCGTTCTGCTATGCATGGGCTCGCTATGAGTCAGTTCCAACTCGATGGCACCTGACAACAACATACATACATGAATATTCATGCACACATATATAATGATTTTTTCTGTGTGTGTGGACTGATTTTGATATCAATGTCATTACCTCTCAATGATATTTGTAAATTATCTTAAGCCTATGGGTAAAAATACTATTTTTTTTCTTTTGTCTATTTTTTTCTTCTGTCATCTGATTGTGTGGATCATGACAAGCTATGGACAACATTGAGAAGTATGAGTATTCCAGAACACTTAATTGTACTTCTAAGAAATCCGTAGCTAGACCAAGAAGCAGTTGTTTGAACAGAACATGAGAACACTCAATGTTTTAAAATTGGGAAAGGTGTGAGACA
>NW_006408766.1:2301090-2301808 GCF_000296735.1 Chrysochloris asiatica
CTATGAGTCTGTTCTGACTTGATGGCACCTGCCAACGACAACAATGCATGGTTTATTTTGTTTTGCTTTTTTGTTTTGCATTCATGATACAGCAGATAGTCTCTATGTCCTACATACTCACCTAATACATTTGAATCAATATGTGACTTCTTATAATTATATCAGAATCTTTACAATTGTTTTATCTTTTGAATTAGTGCAGCATACACTTTTATTATATTTTATTAATATATAATTTGATAAAGTATAATTTGTGGCTGAGTGTGAATTCTATAAAACAGTCTTGAGTTTGAATTCTTAATTTTTACTATGTGTTCTTGGCAAAGCTTCAATTTTCTTTACCTCATTTTAAAAGTAATTTAATAAGCAAATTTCCCTAAAAGTGTTGTTTCCATGATATACAATGTTAAACTACAGAGAAAGTCTTCTCCAGTGCAATGTGTAAAATGCTTTCTGGTATATATAATTCAGCAATTGGTCCTAACCAAACCCAAATATTATTTATAATTTTATAAAACTATGACAGTGTTGTATCAGTTAAGGTATTAACATTTAATAACTCTGCCTTTAGGGTGGGAGTCCTGTTGTGGTTCTGTGGGTTAATGCACCAGACTTCAAAGCCGTTTGAACTGCAAGATTGGCGGTTCAAGCTCACCAGCTGCTTCTTGGAAACCCTATATAGGGTTGCTATGGGTTGGAACTGACTCAACAGCATTTA
>NW_006408766.1:2302138-2307876 GCF_000296735.1 Chrysochloris asiatica
TAAAGATTTACACCCTCGGAAACCTTGTACAGGGTGGCTATGGGTCAGAACCGACTCGACGGCAATTAACAACAACAACAACAACAACAACTGTAGCCATAACCTCTTTTAGATGATGAATTTGGTCTTCTGCTCCTCTGATCTATTTTTGCACATTTATTCCTACAGCTTGCTGCTTACCTCCTGTTTTACCACTAGATGGTACTGATAGGTCTTTGGTATCTTTCAAATGCCCAATCTTGCTGTGCTAACAAGAATATAAATAATTCACAAATACAAATAACTCTAAATAAATGATCATTTTAGAACCTATTTTTTAATGTTGCTTAAATTTATACTTTTCATGTAAAAAGACAATGCTAAAAATAGATTTTTTTTTCTTGCCTGGATTATTTAGAATTGATCATAGAATGTACATTTATAAATGTGAAATATATAGAATGATTATGGTATTCAATATATACATATCTGAATAAAGTCAGTTTCCTTCCAAATTCATCTGCATTTCTTCTTAGTCAATTATACACCTTTGCCCTTTCTGTGAGAGACAGGCAGGTATTTCATCTTCCAATGAAATTATTTACTTTCAATCAGAGAATAAATAAGAACAATGTCTTCTATTTATTTTAAATACCTTGCCAGTATAGTCTAAGCACTTTTCTCAATATTGTAATTATTAAATAATTTATCATTCTACCAACCAAATGTAGTCATTACCGCTTCAGGTATAATTCCATATATGAGAAAACCAAGAGTCAGAGTGATTCAGTAACTTCTCTACAGCCACACACTCATGTACTATCATAGCCTGGAGAATGTCTCCTCTGGATTTCATATTCTTAATTATTATACAGCACCTGGTAATGCAATAACAATGATAACGTCATTATAAATCATTCTATTCTTATAAATACATTTAAACAAAATTTAGTTTGGCTTGATAAATAGATTTTGGTTTTGTTAAGTGTCCTTGATTCAGTTCTGAGTCAGATGGACCCTTTACAGGGTTTCTAAGGAGTGGATTTTGGGTTTGAACCACCAACCTTATGGTTAGCATCCAGTGTTTATCCAAAAGTGTCACACTGACATATAGAGACCTGTAATTGACTTAAATTGGATTCCAGATCATCACTATATATATATGAATGAAATATTTTCCCACCCTGCATCATTCTCATAGTTGCTGACATGTTCAAATTCTTCCTTGTGCCAATCCATGTCATGCATACCCTATGTCATCTGTATACAGCATGGCAGAGGTGCACTTCTCTGTTTCTATATCATTTTTGTCTTTTGAATTGGAAAAAAAGTAATACAATGTCTCACTATATCTATAGCTCTTTCTCAACAGAAAACAGTGTGTAAAAGTTACACCAGAGGCCTTCAAAAAGTTCCTGGAAAAATATAATTGAAAGATAATGAAATATTAGCACATACTTTTTTGAAACCACTTCACATATTAAGCTATTATTAATCACTCAGTTTGTCATATTGTGGTGGCTTATATGTGGCTATTATGCTGGAGTATAAACCACAGTGATTTTAAGTAGCTGTTGGGACACCATGGAGGATAGATTACAGCTGAGCTTCCAGACTGAAGCAGACTAGAAGGCAAGAGGAGCAGACCTCAATTATTACTAAAATTTTAACTCCTGACCTCATCAGGCGTGTTGTTATTGTTATCGGTATGTTCCCTTGAGTCTGTTCTGACTCATACTGACACTATGAACAATATCATATAACACTGCCTGGTTTTGCACCATATTCATGATCTTTTAAAGCACAAAAAGACCTTGAATGCATAGAGGTTAACATCCTTGGATTTGTGAGCTGAAATGGACTGGTATTAGCATTTTGAATTCTATAATCGCATGGTTTATTATGCTAGAAGTGACAAATTGAAGAGGAATGGTGTCAAATTCATCATCAAAAAGAACATTTAAGACATATCTTGAAGAAAATATTATGCATCATAATTTAACATCAATACACCCACAAATAAATCTGAACTCCTTGTATGACAGTGTAGGACCAGCACTGGACTAGGAACCACAAGGTCAGAAGTTGAAACCCACCAGCTGCTCCTCAGAATCCCTAAAAACTAATGCTATGAGTTGGAAGTGATGCAAAGCCACTTAACAATAACAGCAAGGAAGTCCAGTAAATATCAGTATTATTCAAATTTATGCACCAACTACAAAAGCCTGTGATAATGAAATTAAAGAATTCTACCAATTTCTTCATTCTCTATGTACATAGGGTTGCTATGGGTTGGTACCTAACAATAACAATGGCACCTAACAATAACAACAACCAATTTCTTCAGTGTGAAATGATCAAACATGCATTCAAGATTTATTGATAATTACTAGTGATTAGAATGCAAAGGTTGGAAGCAAAGAGGAAGGATCCGAACTTGGGAAATATGGTTTGGTGGTAGAAACGATGTTGGAGATTGAGTGACAGACTTTAATAAGACCAATGACTTGTTCATTGAAAATACTTTTTTAATAAACAAAAAACACAACTATACACATGGAACTCACCAGATGGAATAAACAGAAATCAAATTCACTACATTTGTGGAAAGACACTGTGTAATAACTCAGTATCATCAATCAAAACAAGTTCAGGGGAAGACTGTGGAACAGATGATCAATTGCTCATATGCAAGTTCATGTTCCACCACTCATCTGTCAGTTTGTCGTACTGTGGTGGCTGTGAGTTACTGTGATTCTTAAAGCTATTCCACCAGTATTTTAAATACCATCAGGATCACACATGGTAGACAGGTTTCAGATGAGCTTCAGGAAGACTCACTAGCAACCTGTGATATGCACATGATACAACCTTGCTTGCTGTAAGTGAAGAGGACTTAAAATATTTACTCACGAAGATCTAAGAGCACAGCCCTCAATGTGGATTGCATCTCAATGTAAAGAAAGCAAAAAATCCTCACCACTGGACCAATTAATATTCTTATCAACAGAGAAAAGATTGCAGTTGTCAAGGACTTCATTCTTCGTGGATCAACTATCAACACCCATGGAAGCAGCAGTCAAGAAATCAAATGACATATTGCATTAGGCAAATCTGCTGCACAACATCTTTTTAAAGTGTTGAAGAGCAAAGACATCAACTTGAGGACTAAGGTGCACCTGACCCATGCTGTGGTATTTTCAATAACCTCATATGCATGCGAAAACTTGACAGTGAATAAGGAAGACCGTAAAAAAATTGATGCTTTCAAATTATGGTGTTGGAGGAGAATATTGGAAGTGCCATGGGCTGCCAAAAGTACCAACAGATCTGTGTTGGAAGAAGTGCAGACAGAGCGCTCCTTGGAGGCCAGGATGGCTAAGCTTCGTCTCTCATACTTCGGACATATTGTTTATGAATGACCAGTTGCTAGAGAAGGATATCATGTTTGGTAAAGAGTTGCTGTTGTTGTTGTTAAGTGCCTTCGAGTCAGAGAAAAAGAGGAAGAACCCCAGTGATAAGGATTGGCAAAGTGGCGACCACTGACCTTGTGGCCAGCCCAGTGCTTATCCTCAGAGCCACCATGCTCCCAAAAATTTATTAGTAAGTTAATTAATTATATAAAAATAAGAATTTAATATTATAAAATATGTTGCCTTCATTAAAATTTCTGCATTGCCTAGCGTATGTAGCTTGAGTTAAATATTTAGCTGGCAATGACAATAAAATGACCTATGGTTTATTTAAGTTGGGAGGAAAAAATGCAAAGATTTTTGGGGTATTTCTTAGAAATAATAAACCAGAACCTATTGATATTTTATAAAAAAAAAAATTTGTTGGAAAATTTACAAGAATCTTTATTTATTTCTTTGATAATTTTTTTGGTACTTTAAACATGTCAACAACACCAATGTTGTCATTTCACCATTTTTAGTATAAAATTGTTGATGTTATTGTTAAGTGCCATCAAGTTCTGAATCATAGTGACCCTGTTTAGGGCATTTAAGGAGAGACTGATGGATTTGAACTGCTGAATTTGTGGCTAGAAGTCCAATGTTTATTCTACATTGCCATACCAGGACTACTAAGTATGCAATCAGTTTGTTGTTAAGTGCCATCAAGTTGATTGTGATACATTGGGTTTCCAAGGAGCAGCTGGTGAGTTGAACTATCACCCTTGCAGTTAAAATGACTTTGCAGTCTGACACATTAGCCCACATTGCCATGCCAGAATTGTATTTTTCCTGTTTTGCCAACACCACACATAATCACTGCCAAATGTCTTATCACCGTAGGCAAACAGGAGCTCTGGTACTGTAGTGGTGTCGGGCTGTTAACCTCAAGGTCAGTAGTGTGAAACTAAAAGTTGTTCCACAGTATAAAGATGAGGCTTTCTGCTCTCGTAAATATTTACAGCCTCGGAAACTCTATGAAAGGTCACTATGAGTCGGGACCAGCTCCACCTCCACAGCACACATAACAGCCACCATCACCACCATCAGCAAATATTCGCTAAACAAAAATATGATGGATTGCAAGGTAGGATTGAACAGTAAGGTGGTGATTCAAGTTCACCAGTCCCTCCTTAGAAACCCTATACCTGGTCGCTATTTGTCAGAACCGACACAGGCACGTCACACACGACAACAAAAAAACATATATGTTAACACACCTTGGTCAAATAAATAGTTGTATTTTAAAATTATTCTCTGTTACTAAGTATGTAATGCATAGCAAAATTGTAATAATTCATATAAAATAGAAAAAAAATCATATGGTCAGAGATTTTAAGGGACTTGAACAGAATCTCATAAGTAGATGATGGGAATCAGTGTACTATGTTAAAGGCAGTAACAAACTTATGAAAATGAAGATGCTGAAATGAGTTCATGAGTGCTGATATCCAGTATATACATGCTTCAAATAAGAGATTTTTATTGCCTTTGAACATTCCTTAAATTATTTTTGTTGATAAAGCCAACTTTAGAGTTTTTAAACATACACTGCAATTACTATCAGACACTTTAAATATGTTTATGAAATTGTGTGAATCTTTCATCAAAACACTCAACACATATGGGGATAAATCAAACAGTACTGTGACAAAATCATAGTAATTTATATTAAACAAAAATACCAAAATGTTAAACTGTTTTTCTTGACATAGCTTCTACTTAAGTCAGCACATTTCTGCAAAAGGTGTTTCTGTCTCTCAAAAATTTTCCTGAAGTATTATGTACTCTTCTACTTTTATCACGTCAAATAGTAGTTTTGTTATCCTCAAGGAACTCAAATCATATTCCTTTGAAATGTTACTTGAGTTTTGTGAACAAAAAGAAGTTTGAAGTGGCAAGATTAGGGATGCAGGGTGTGTGGTATAGTATTCTAATTAAATTCTAGTAGGACAACCCTTGATACTCTTAAAGAATGAGGAAGTGAGTAACTTCATTGTTGTGATTAAGAAAAAAAAACAAAAAAAACAAAAAGCACCTCAACACAAATGTTGTGGCCTTTTCCTCATAATGCAGTTTTCCATTTCCTTAAAATGTCTTCATATTAAGACCCCATAGTGGTCCTATGTTCTCTAAGAAAATCTACCAAGATTATTCTTTCGACATCACAAAGCATGGTCACTGTAATCTTATAAGCTGCCCTCTCTGCCTTGACAACTTCAATCTTTTCTCCATTGATAAGAATGTTGTTTATTGGTCCAGTGGTGAGGATTTTTGTTTTCTTGACATTGAGATGTAATCCATATT
>NW_006408766.1:2308561-2325155 GCF_000296735.1 Chrysochloris asiatica
GATTTCAATTTTTATTCCATCAATTCCTGGTGCCTTGTTCTTTGCCACTTCTTTCAATGCACTTTGGACTTCCTCCCTGAGTATCTTAGGCATTAGTGAGCTGAAATGGAATGGTACTGGTCATTTTGAATCTGACATCCAAAGGTTTACTATGAGAGGAATGACAAACTGCAGAGGTATGGTGTTGTATTCATCGTCAAAAAAAAAACAAAAACAAAAAACAAAAACTAAATATCAAGATCAGTCATGAGGTACAACACTGCCTGTGATAGGATAATATCCAAGCACCTACAGGGAAGACCAGTTATTGTCAGTATTATTCAAATTTATGCACCAATCACTAAATCCAGTGAGAATGAAATAGAAGAATTATACCAACTTCTTCAAACTGAAATTGATCAAACATGCAATCCAAATGAATTAATCATTATTAGTGGTAGAAAGCAAGGGTTGGAAAAAAATAGGAAGGATCAGTATTTGGAAAATATGGCCTTGGTGACAGAAATAAGGCTAGTGATTGCATGATAGAAATCTGCAAAATCAATGACTTGTTCATTTCAAATACCTTCTTTAGACACCATAAGAGACGAGTATACACATTGGACCTCACCAGATGGAATACACAGAAATCAATTGACTATATCTGCAGAAAGAGACAATGGAAAAACTCCATATCATCAGTCAAAACAAGGGCAGGAACAGATTGTGGAACAAACTATCAATTGCTAATATGCAAATTCAGACTGAAGTTGAAAAAAAAAGAGTCCACGAGAGCCAAAATAACGGCATTGAACATATCTTGACTGAATTTAGAAATAATTTGAAGAACAGATTTGATACATTAAGCACTAAGTACTGAAGACCAAAAGAGTTGTGGGATGACATTAAGAACATCATACAGGTAGAAAGCAAATATAATTAAGAAGACAAGAAAGAAGGAAAATATCAAAATGGATGTCAGAAGATACACTGAAATTTGCTCTCCAGAGTTGAGATGCTACAGTAAATGGAAGAAATAAGGAGGTACAAGAGCTGAACAGAAAATTTCAAAGGTATGTTCGAGAAGACAAAGCTAAATATTACAAAGAAATATGCAAAAATCTGGAGTCAGAAAACGAAACAGGAAGAACACACTCAGCATTTCTCAAGCTGGGGGAACTGAAGAAAAAATACAAGCCTCTACTTTAGTTACAGAAGGATTATCTTGGCAAATTATTAAATGATGCAGAAAAATCAAAAGAAGATGGAAGGAATATTCAGAGTCACTGTACCAAAAGAAAATGGCTGATGTTCAACTTTTTCAAGAGGTAGCATATGATCAAGAGCCAATAATACTGAAAGGAGAAGTCAAAGTTTTATGGAAAGAACTGGCAAAGAACAAGGCACCAGGAATTGATGGTATAAAAATTGAAATATTTCATGAAAGTGTGATGGCACTGGGGAAATTCACTCATCTCTGCCAAGAAATTTGGAAGACTACCAGGCCAACTGACTGAAAGAAATCTGTGTTTGTGTCCATTCCATGGAGACATGATCCAACAGAATGCAGAAATCATCAGACAATGTCTTTGGTATTGCATTCAAAGAAAGTTTTACAAAAGCTAATATAGAAACGGCTGCAAGCATACATTGTCAGAGAACTTCTAGAGATTCAAGCCAGATTCAAAAGAGGATGTGGAACAACAGATATCATTGCTAATGTCTAATGGATCTTGGCTGAAAGCAGAGGATACCAGATAGATGTTTACCTGTGCTTTATTAACTATGCAAATTCTTTTGATTGTATGTATCATGACAAGCTATGGACAACAATGTGAAGTATGAGTATTTCTGAACACTAAATTGTGCTCCTGAGGAATCTGTACATGGACCAAGAGGCATTTGTTCAAACAGAATATGTGAACACTGAATGGTTTAAAATTAAGAAAGGTGTGTGACAGGGTTGTATACTTTCACCATACTTATTCAACCTGTATTCTATGTAAAAAATCCAAGAAGCTGGGTTATGTGAAAGAAAACATGGCACCAGGATTGGAGGAATACTCATTAACAACCTGCGATTGCAGATTATACAACCATGCTTGCTAAAAGTAAAGAGGATTTACAGCATGTACTGATGAAGATCAAAGAGCACAGCCTTCATTTTGGATTGCATCTCAATGTCAAGAAGACAAAAATCCTCACCACTGACTAATAAACAACATTCTTATCAATAGAGTAAAGATTGAAATTGTTAAGGACTTCATTCTTCATGGATCAACCATCAGTACTCCTGGAAGCAGCAGTAAAGAAGTCAGAAGAACTGATGCTTTTGAGTTATGGTGTTGGAGGAGAATATTGAAAGTGCCATGGACTGCCAAAAGGACCAATAGATCTATGTTGGAAGAAGTGCAGCCAGAGTGCTCCTTGGAGGCCAGGATGGCCAAATTTCATCTCTCATTGTTGTTATTGTTAAGTGCCATTGAGTCAGTTCTGACCCATAGCGACCCTGTACAGGGTTTCCGAGGGTGTAAATCTTTACGGGAGTAGAAAACCTCATCTTTCTCCCGCGGAGCAGCTGGTAGTTTCGAACCGCTGACCTTAAGGTTCACAGCCTGATTCGTAACCACTACGCTACCAGAGCTCCTTATAATACTTCGGACATATTGTCAGGAGAGACCAGTCGCTGGAGAAGGATATAATGTTTGATAAGGTGGAGGGTCTGAGAAACAGAGGAAGAACCCCAGTGAGACGGATTGGCAAAGTACCGGCCTTAATGGACTCAAGCATTGCAACAATTGTTAGGTTGTTCCATGACCGGGCAGTGTTTCGTTCTGCTGTGCACAGGTTTGTTACGAGTTGGTACTAACTAATTGGTACCTAACAACAACAACAAACCTTTTTGGTAGCAGAAAGTCTCATTTTTCTCCCATAGAGAGACTGGAAGATTTGAACTGCTGACCTTTTGATAGCAGTCCAGCTCATGATTGATTGCATTACAAGGCCACTTTCTAGTATATGACACATTTTATACTAGAAGTAAGTTTTCTGTTTACTTGCCAATACAGGATTACTTCCCAATAATTAATGACCATTCTTTCAAGTTCCAATTTTCAAGGCCCTTGCAACCAAGCTAGAAAAAGAGGAAGCTGGAATAAAAGGTGGAAATTGGAAAACACCAAGATATTGTGGTCTGGGTACAGATATTTTACGAGCACAAATATATTATCCAAAGTTTGTTATGATATACACAATTGGCTGTTTTTGCATAATAAATGAAACACAAATAAATATATTTCTGGTATTCTCAGCTTTCAGGCAAAATCCAACTGATATCAGCATTGATATCCTTCATTCCATGTTCTCTTTTGAATCTAGCTTGCATTTCCAGGAGCATCATGTCGACATACTGCTGCAATTCTTTTTCAATAATCCTCTGCAAAATTTTACTTACATATGATATTAATGATATTGCTCATTTATTTCAACAATATGTTAGATCACCTTTTCTTAGAAATGAGCTTAAGTCTGACCTTTTCCAATAAGTTGGCCAGGTAGCTGTCTTCCAAACTTTTTGATATCAACCAGTGAGCACCTGTAGTTCAATTTGTATTCTGTCAATACATGGAGACTTATTTTTCACCAATAACTTCAGTGATACTTGGACTTCTTCATTCAATATCTTTGAATACTGACTATATGATACCTCTTGAAGTGACTGAACATCTAACTATTCTTATTGCTAGAGTGATTCTGTGTACTCTTTTTATCTTCTTTTGATGCTTCCTGTGTCATTAAATGTTTTACTCATAGAATCCTTTAATGTTGAAAGTCATGGCTGGAATTTTTTCTTAAGATCTTCTAGCTTGAGAAATTATGAGCATGTTCATCCCTATAGATTTTCTAACTCCAGATCTTTGTACATTTCATTTTAATATCTAACACTTTCTCATGAGCTGCCTTTTGATCTTTCCTGTGCAGCTCTTTTACTTCTTCATTTCTTTCATTCATTCTAGTTTCTCTATGTTCAAAAGCAAGTTTCATAGTCTCTTCTTACATCTCAATTCTTAGAGATTTGTTCACAGCAATCAATCTTCCATTTTTTTCTCTGATTACTGTGATTTCTGATTTCTCTTATGAATGTGTAATTTTCTCTACTCATACTCTTATAAATATTTCATTTATAATACTTGACTCTTTAGTGATAGTTGTTGATGACTGTGCATCAATATTAACACAATTTTAGTGTCTTAAAACAATTCACAATGTTTCCCTGTTCTTCTAAATTAGTCAAGGTAGGTTCTCTGATTTAGGGTTTAAAATGGCTGAAATTAAAGTGTTGACTAGAAATGAAGTTTCATCTTAGCCTCATCTCTGAAGGATATACATTCATAATCACATAATTATTGGAAACAATTAAGTTTCTTGTAGGATGCCTGTGTAAAGCCTTGACTTTTTGCTGATTGTAAGCTGAATGTAGCTCTTAGATATTTTCTGTATTGCCCTCTCCTTGAGACAGATTCCAACATGGTAGCTTGGTTATTCAAAGCTGTAATTACAGAGAGAAACACTAGCAGTATAATATGTGTTACCATAGTATCACCATAATTATGTACAATGAATCAAACATAGTCCTTAACGTTAGCTCCACATTATTGGTAAAAAGCCACTGCTAGTCTATCAGTTTATCATACTATGGTGATTTGTGTGATTTCAAATACCAGAAGCTATGCTACCAGTATTTGAAATATGAGCAGGGTCAACCACCGTGGACAGATATTAACGGAGCAGCCAAACTAACACAAATTAGAAAGACTATATCTGAATGTTTTAGCACTGAAAACTATATAAATGGTCACAGAAAATTGTTAGATATACTACAAGAAGATAAAAATATTATCAATAACAGCAGAACATTGTCAAATATAATGCCAGGAAATGAGACCCTCAGGTTAGAAGATATTCAAAATATGACTGCGGAAGAGCTGCTTCGTCAAAGTAGAGTAGACCATAATGACATGAATGGATTAAAGCTTGGAACCTTCATTTGCTGATGAACTCAGATACGGAGAAACATCTATAAACATCCATTAATAATTGGAATATGGAATGTATGAAGTGTTGATTTAGGAAGTCTTCTAAAATGATAGGGAATACATAAAGATTAATAAGGTAGGCATTACTGAGTTGAAATGGACTTACATTGACCGTTTTGAATCAGACAATCAGATGATTTACTTTGCTGAGAATGATTACAGTTGGCTAAAGGAAAGTCTCAGGTTTTACCCTTACTAAAAAGGAACAGATTGCAAGAGAGCATAAACACAGGACGTGAGTCTCATAGAGATCATGCTGGGGTCTGCCACATCCACTTTTATATAAACATTGGCATTCTCTGACTTGTCTTAGGTGTCATTTATTTGGCTATGACTCATAGAAATCCTTTGTGTACTACAACAATTGCTATGCTTGAGCCCATTGTGGCAGCCACTGTGTCAATCAGTTTTGCTAAAGCATCATCCTCTTTTTTTTTACTGAATCTCTACACTACAAATCTCTATCCTAAGTCCCACTTCAGGGACCGGTCTGATATGTTAACATGCTCTAAGTATGTAAGATAAAGTCTTGCAATCTTCATTTCTAAGGAACATTCTAGTTTTACTTTTTCCAAGGTGGATTTGCTTGTACTTCTGGCAGTCCATGAATGATGCTTCCAATATTCTTTACTACCACCACAATTCAAATGCTTCAATTATTCTGTAATCTTATTCATTGTCTAATTTTCACATGCATGTTTTTGTTTTTAGTGCTGTCCAGCATTTACAAGGGGTGTTTGATGGGTTTGAACTACGGATCTTGTGATTAACAGACCAGTGTTTATCCTACAATACCACAGCAAGACTCCATATGAATATTTATTGTTATTGTTGTTAAATTCTACCAAGTAAGTTCTAACTCACAGAGATGCTGTATAGGATTTCCAAGGAGTAGTTGGTGGATTTGAACTGCAGACCTTGTGGTTAGCAATCAAGAGCTTATCATATACTACCACTCCAGGACTCCACATCTATATTAGGTGATTGAAAATACCATGGTTTGAGTTAGACACACCTAAGTCTTATATTACTATAAGAGTTAATTTATAATGTTTACTCATCTGACATCCCCCCCCTTTTTTTTTGCCTTCTCCATGTATATACACAGCTGAGTCAAGAGCATCAGCATCACTATCATGACCAGTTTATGTTAATATATCCACATTTTAATAACTTCCAGAGGTTCAATCCAGATTCAGAAGAGGCTATGGAACAAGGAATATCATTGCTGATGTCCAGTGGATCTTGGCTGACAGCAGAGAATATCAGAAAGATGTTTACCTGCGCTTCCAATTGTGTGGATCATGACAAGCTATGGGCAACATTGAGAAGTATAAGTATTCTGGAACACTTAATTGTGCTCATAAGGAATCTGTACATGGACCAAGAGGCAGTTGTTCAAACAGAAATGGGTACACTGATTGGTTTAAAATTAAGAAAGGTGTACGACAAGATTGTATTCTTTCACTGTATTTATTCAACCTGTATGCTGAACAAATAATCTTAGAATCTGGGTTATATGAAGAAAAACGTGGCATCAGGATTGAAGGAAGACTCATTCACAACCTGGCATGTGCAGCTGACACAACCTTGCTTGCTGAAAGAGAAGAGGACTTAAAGCATTTACTGAAGAAGATCAAAGAGCACAGCCTTTGATATGGATTACATTTCAATGTCAAGAAAAAAAAAAATCCTCACCACTGGACCAATAAACAATATTCTTATCAATGGAGAAAAGATTGAAGTTGTCAAGGATTTCATTCTTCTTGGATCAACTATCAACACTCATGGAAGCAGATGTCAAGAAATCAAAGGACATATTGCATTAGGCAAATATGCTTCACAAGACCTTTTAAAATTCTGAAGAGCAAAAATGTCATCTTGAGGACTAAGGTGCACATGACTCAAGCCATGCTATTTTCAATAATCTCATATGCATGTGAAAGCTGGACAGTGAATAAAGAAGACTGTAGAAGAACTGAAGAATTTGAGTTATGGTGTTGGAGGAGAATATTGAAAGAGCCATGGGCTGCCATAAGAACCAATGGATCCATTTTTTGAAGGAGTGTAGCCAGAGTGCTCCTTGGAGACCAAGATGTCTAAACTTCGTCTCTCATACTTTGGACATATTATCAGGAGGGACCAGTCGCTGGAGAAGCATATCATGTTTGGTAAGGTGGAGGGTCAGAGAAAAAGAGGAAGACCTCTAACGAGATGGATTGGCCAAGTGGCAGCATCCATGTACTCAAGCATGGCAACAGTAGTGAGGTTGGCCCAGGATCTGGCAGTGTTTCATTCTGCTGTGCATAATGTCGCTATGGGTCAGTACCGATTCAATGGCACCAAAGAACAACCACAATCTATCTCCCAAACTAGAATAATCTGCATTTTATTGAAATGTTTCATTTTTATCACCATGACCAATTACCATCAAGTTTACTTTGATTCATGGGAAGACTATTTGTGTATGAGTAAAACTGTGCTTCATAAGATTTTCAATGGCTAGAATGTCAGAAGTAGATCACCAAATCTTTCTTCCTAATTACCACTAAATGGACTCAAACTTTCAACATTTTAGTAAGCAGTCAAATGTGTTAATCATTTACACTAATGGACTCCTCCAACTTATTAAAGAACATGTGGTCTCTAACAAAGATTTTACAATTGACATTTGGATAAAGATGAGTATAGCATATGATGCTTTCAGCTCATTTCCTTTTTCTTTTTCTCTAGTTATCTATTTTAAATCAGTAGGACTACTGGTGTAGCACTGTGGGAAAAATACTGTGAACCAAAGGTCGGTGTTTCAAACCCACCAGCTGCTCCTCAGAAACCCTATACTGTGTCTCTCTGAGCAAGATTTGACTGCACTTAACAAGAACGACCCTGGAAAAAGTAATCCTGTTGTAATGATATATGATGAATGTAAACCTAATGTTCTCCTATGTAAACTATCACATAATTCAAAATAAAACATTTAAACAACAACAAAGAAAGAGGGAACAAATCTTTACAGTGAGCATCATTCCCACTCTCTCAATACACAGGTAGACAGGGATGGGTAACTTGGACATTGGCTACTCAAAATTGGGGTAGGGGGAGGCTACAAAGGCAAGAAGTGACTGGCTTACAAGCTTTCAAGAGGGAGCCTAGATCCAGAGGCTGTGGGTAGAATCACCACTGAGTAGTATCCAATCTGTCTGCATGGGACTGATGAAGGGAGATGTGAATAGCATTCAATGGATACAATAGTGAATAATTACTATCAGGACCGATTATGAGGGTTTTGAATATAAAGGTAGGCATTTGGTAGCAAAAGGAGGGGAGTGGTGGAGTTTGCAATACTGGAACGGAGGACCCTGGGACCATTAAGGGAGAAGAGCGGACTATGGGAACCTACCCAGAGAAACAGTGATGCCAGAGATGGAGGCAAAGAAGATAACGTGGAGAGATGATGCAGCTGGGAACTCTAGACCCAGAGAGGGAGAGGGGCTGTGTTCTGACAACCAATGGGCAGGCTTTTGGGGTGTACAATTTGGTTTGCAACCTTGGCAATGTAACAGTATAGGATAGGAGGAATGTAAAGCTAATGTTTTCTCATGTAAACTATCACATAATTCAAAATAAAACATTAAAAAAAAAAATTTCTCCTGGCATGGTGCTGTAGGATAAGTCTTTGACTGCTAGCCTCATGGTCCTCTGAGATTCTAATCCACCAACCCACCTCTTGAGAACCCTATACAGAGTCACTATAAATTAGTACTGACTCTACAGCACTTAATAAGGACTCCTAAGTTAAGAAGAAGTTTAAAAATATATTCCTGTTACCCATATTTATAGGATGGAATTTAGAATCTTCTTTTAATGCCTAACAGAATCTGGATAATGTGCTTACAGTATCAGCAATTTGAAAGCAGAAACTGTTCCTTATATGTAAAGTTTAGAAGGACACATTATAATATGTTTTTATTGTTAAGTGTCATCAAGTCAAGTTTGACTCATATCAAACCTGTTTAGGGTTTCTGGGGAAAGGCTGGTGGGTTTGAACCAATCTTGTGATTCAGCAGTCCAGTGTTTATGCTAACTTTATACCTATACATAGTGTTCATTTAAATAATGCTTATGATTGACTGTATCAAGCCTGAATACCACACAATTTTTTTAGAGAAAAAGCAAAATTACTTTTAACCTAACATTTAATATGAGTTTGCAATATAATCTGTATAAATAATATTGCTGGGAAGATGAGTAGTTCAATGGCTCCTAATCCAACATGATAAAAATCGCTTTTGCCATAAAGGAATGTACTACTACATAAATATTTCCTGCTGATTAAATAGATTCTTTAAATTAAATGTGGCATCAAATAGCACTGTCTTTCCCTTTTTATCTTTAATACTAAGTTGCTCCATAGTTTATTAGTCACTTTAAATGGCTGTTGAGACTTAATCTAAGATGAGAGAATCATGTTATCTGATATAAAATAATGACTGATAGTATAACCATAGCAATAAAAAAGCAAATCCTTCCAACTGAAAAAAAAAAAAAAAAAGCACATTTAATAGCATGCAATCTAAAGGAAGAGTCTGGCTGCCAGATAAATGACTGGCACTTCTGTATTGAACAGCTATATACATTTGTTAATGGTTGCCAACAAATATTTATGCTAATATACTGTTTTGCACCTCTTATTATCTAAAACTCTGTTTTTGAGCATTCAGCGTATATTTAGTAACAATTATTTGTCTATTTCAGCATACATGTCAGACAGCAGACTTATAAAATTGCTAATAGATTAAATGTAATGTGAGTAATAGATGTGTGAAATGTAGGCTCTATGATTAAAATGATATTTTACATGATGAGAAACCAAAACGAAATTCTTACAATAGTAATATTTCATTTGAATTGGTTTATAAATGTCATGTTAGCTATAGGGTAATGAATTGTGTAATGGATTTTAGAATATTTTCTTCAAATACGTGTAAAGCACTTCAGAGGTGAAGTTTCAAAGTCATGTAAACTTTGGATAGTAATAAAAAAGTATTCAAATAAGTTTTTAAGATTTGCTAGTTTTTCCAAAATAAATAACTTTTCTTCATGAAAGTATTTCTTGATTCTTATTCATTCTGTAACAGAAATAACACAAATGGGTGGCTTTAAAAAAGATAAATTTATTTCTTTTAGTTTAAAAAACTAATCTGAATTTAGGGCATAAACTAAGGGGAGTCAGTCTCTGTTGGCTCTATGGGCTAGTCCTTGTCTTCTCCAGTATTCCTTGATTATTTTGTAATTTTCATGTGATATCTATTTTTCTCTAATTGTGCTTCCTTATCTCTGTGTCTAATCCACCTCTTGTAACTCAAAAATGATATGGTTTAGGACACAGCCAATACCGCTATGGCCACATTAACATAATATTGAAAACTTCACCTCCAGGTGGTATTGAATACACATTTATTGAGTTGGAACTCCCAACTCATGCTTTTGTTGTTGCTGTTAAGTGTCACTGAGTTGATTCTGACTCACAGCAACCCCGTATAGGGTTTATGAGGAACACTGGGTGAGTTTGAACCACCAATCTTGTAGTTTGCAATCCAATGCTGATTTTACAACATCACACCAGAAGTCCAACACTTATTTTGATGGAACTCTATTCAATCCATAACAGCCTCTATATTACTTTGGTCAGAGATAAAAAATATCTATCTATTCATTATCTCTCCTTCATATCTTTCAAAAATGACTGAGTGCTTGACTACTAGCAGTAAGGTTGGGAGTTTAGATTCCACTCAGAGCTACCTTGAAGAAAAGACTGTTGATCTCCTTTTGAAAGGGCACAGTCTTATAAAACTTTATGTAACATTTCTATTCTGCACACACAGGGTAGCCATGAGATGAAAGTGATTTAGCAACAACAAAAAACAACAAATATATAAAAGCAAAATGCATGATATAGTGCATATTTGTTTCCACTTCAATTTCCCTTTGTGTCTTTCCAGAACCCAAGTAAATAATTCAATTAAGTAATAAAATGAAAAAATATAAAAATTAAAGACTTGAAAGTAACACAGTATTTTCATTAAATAAAGGATAATTACAAGAAGTCTTTTTAAAAATTACACCTTTTTTTAATATATTCTATGAGCTATGTGCTCTAAATGCCTGATAGACTGCCACATTGAGCACAAACACTAGCTTAATAAAAAAAATTCTGGCATTCTTATTAGGAAATGTGGTTCTAAATTTTAAGAAATAGTATATTGAAAGTCATGTGAATGCTAGATTATAAACTATACTCTTGCAAACTAAGTTCAATTCTTTCTCAAGCAATTTCTAATGATTTATAGAAAAATTCAATTTTTCTCATAGAAACTATTACTTTGCAAATCGCTTATTCCATTTAAAATAATATAATTTTCACAGAAAAGGAGTACATCGTATATAAGCATTATTGTCATGAAATAACTATTATGGGAAAAAGAATAAGACTAAATATGCAAAAGAAGTTTATTCTTCCCTTTAGCAGTTTGACTTGGAAATGTATCATTTTGGGCTAGCAATCACTAAAGTGAGAACAATTGAAATGCAATTAACAAAGTAAATGATTTGAGTCAATAACAAAGGCAGTTTTAGAAGAGGTAGGCATCCACCACAATTAATATAATATAAATAAATTGAAACTATAAATGTGAGTGTTTGCATATGTATATGTTAGTTGTTTGTATTGTTATATATTATACAGGTTATATGCTTTAGAGTTCGTTCTGACTCATAACCACTCTATGTACAACAAAGCAAAATTTGACCCAGTCCTGCACCATAATCAAAATCTTTGTTATGTTTGAACTCATTGTTGCAGCAACTATCTTAGCCCTTTACATTGAAGATCTTCCTCTTTTTTGCTGACCCTTTACTTCACTGAGTATTATGTCCTCCTCCAGAGATTGGTCCTTTCTGATAACATGTCCAAAGTTTGTGAGACAAGGTCTCATCACACAAGCAATTTCTAAGGAAAATTCTCGCTAGCATTCTTCCAAAACAGATTTGTTTGTTCCTTTGGCAGTCCATAGTACAACTAATAGTATTCATTAATCCATAATTTGGATACATCAACTCTTCTCTGCCCAGTTTTTGCATGTACATGAGATGACTAAAAACACCATGGCTTAGATCACGTACATTTTAGTCCCCAAAGTGCAATCTTGACTTTTTAACACTTAAGGAAGTTTTTTATAAAATAATTTCCCAGTGCATTAAGTTGTTTGATTTCTTGACTGCTGCTTCCATAGACATTGATTGTGAATCAAGGTAAAATAAATTATTGGTAATTTTCACCTATTTTCTGTTTATAATGTTGCTTCTTAAAGCAATTGTTTTCATTTTTCTCTATTTCACCTTCATTCATGTCTCAGTTTGTGGGACTATGGTAACTTGCCTGTTTCTGTGATGATGTAAGATATGACACCAGTATTTTAAACAATAGCAGGTTCACTCATGGGGAACAGGTTGCAATGTAGTTTCCAGACTAAGACAAACAAAAAAGGAGAGGCAAACTACATCTGAAAGTTTAACCACTGAAAACCTTATAAGTAGCAGCAGAAAATTGTCAGATATAATTCCGGAAGATGAAAACATTAAGAGAAGCATAATAACATTATCAGATAGAGTGTCAAATGAAGAACCCCTCAGGTTGAAAGGCACTCAAAATATGATCGGGAAAGAACTGCTTCTTCAAAGTAGATTTGACTATGATGATGAGAATAGAGTAAAGCTTTCAGGACCTGTCTCTTCTAATGGGGAACAACTCAAAATGAGGAGAAACAGCTGAAAACATCCATTAATAACTGTATTATGGAGTATATGTACCAACTAAGAATACAGGAAGTTGTCAAAACTGAAATGGAGTGCATAAATATTGATATTCTAGGTATGAATGAAGTCCTGGTGCGGTGCAGTAATATACACACTAGAATATTAACCACAAGTCAGCAGTTCAAAGTTATCAGCCAATTAAGAAATCCATGTATAGGATCATTATGGGTCAAAACTGACTCAATGGCACACAACAACAACAGCAAGGCATTAGTGAGTTGTCTTAGACTGGTAATGGTTATTTTGAATCAGATAATCATATTATTTAATATGCCAGAATGACAAATTGAATAGGAATGGCATTACATACACTGTCAAAAGACGATTTCATGATCTCTCTTGAAGTACACTGCTGTCTGTGATATTTCCATAGTTCTATTTCATAGTTCTATTTCCATATTTCTACAAGGAAAATTTGTTAATACTGCTATTATTCAAATTTACACACCACCCACTGAAGCCATTTATTGAAGAATTCTACCAACATACTCTGTCTGAAATTGATCAAGCATGGAATCAAGATGTATTGATAATTACATCAAGTGTTGAGTCGGTTCTGACTCATAGCAACAACAACAAATCTTATTTCTGGAGTCACAGGTGCTGTAGTATAAGCTGCAAGTTTGGTGGTTCAATTCCAACAGCCACTCCTCAGAAACCTTAGAATAGGTTACTATGAGTTAAAAGCAACTCGATGGTAGTTAATAAAAACACAGTCTCATTTCTAGTCAGTAAACATAAGATATAAAAGGGGATAGTGAATTTTGGGTTAAACGTCTTTTAGATATACCATGTTAGGTGTCAATGTGACTTTATAATTCTCTTTCTTTAGAGATGATATGAGCCCTGGTAAGGCACAGTAAAATAAACACTGAATTGATAATTGAAAAGTCAGCAATTCAAACCCATCATTTTCTCTCAGAAACCTTATGCAAGATTGCTATAATTTGGAACCAACTTGAGGACACACAACAACAGAGATTGAGTATGCTTTAAGGAGATATGTACAGATGCCAAGATGACAAGAGATGCCTTGTGATAGTTATGGTGTTAGTTATACCATGATTCTCAGCATTATGCAATTATCGTCCACTTTATGTTGTGTTGTAAGGGGGCTTTTTTTAAGGGTTTGGTAAGCTTGCAACATTAGTGTTGTTGCTGTGTGCCTCTGAGTCTGTTCCGACTTATAGCAACCCTGGATAGGGTTTCTTAGGAGCAGCTGATGAGCTCGAACCACCGACCCTGTGGTTCAAGCTGACCTTGCAGTCCAGCTCATTAACCCACAGTGGCACACATAAGTAAGTTCTGGCAAAACTCACTCACTCTTATTCCTGCATCTGTCTTATCATCTTCTGACTTCTGGTTCTTGGGACATGATCCAGCAGCCTGCTGTTTCACCTGCTGATTTTGGATTTGTGCTGTAACCACATGACTCAGGAACAGCTCCCTTCCTGACATATAATCTAATATAGACAAATATAAATCTACCCCTAAATTTAGATAAAATGGAAAATGATTTGAATGCATATTTTTCCATAATAAAAAATTTTAAAGCATAAATATCAAGCAAATATATTTAATATATTTCAAAACTCAGCTGAAAAAAAAGTTGTGCATTATCTTGGGTTTAATTAAAATTTTATTAGTATTATCCTTTTATTTCACTCCATGATCAACTCCTCAAATATTCATTCACTTAAAATCACTGACATTACCTGTGCTTCCCACAAGTATTACGAAATTGTCTTCTGGCCTTACAATACATTGGTACATTCCAGAATAATCTGATCTGAGTTTTAGGGACTACTTATCCAAGGATAGACTTTGCTTTTATAGGAATAATTAAAAACAACAAAAAGTTTCGGAGAACACTAGGTGTTTCAGCATTTTCTTCCTCATGTGATTTTTCTCTTTAAATGCTTGATACAAAATAAACTGTTATCAAAACATCCTGTGCACAAATTCGGTGTTTCTCCACATTGTAATAATCACTTATTTATCTGTAACCTATTTATGCATTTTCTTCAGTTTCAGTCTGAATTTGCACATGAGCATCTTAACATTATTTCCCCTTTTTTACCCATTTAAACTTTGCTTCAATCCCTGTATCACAGAGCCCTGTTGTTCCAAGGTTGAGCATACATCACCATTTACCCCTTTCCAATTTAGCCCATGCAAACTCCCTCAGTATTTCCCTATCCAGCTTGTTCTTCCACCTCCCACCCCTTTTCGTGTATTGCACTCCCAACACCCAAACTATGATGTGTCTACCTACTACCCTGTGCTGTATTGTCCCCTCCCTTCACATCTGAACACTCCCAAGCCACCCCCACTGGTAACCAACAAATAAACTTTTTTTCCCTTTTAGTATGGTTATCTTTTCTTATGCTTTCACAATAATGGTCTTATGCAATATTTGTCCCTTTTTGATTGACTAATTTCACTCAGCATAATGTCCTCAAGGTTCTTCCATATTATGTGGTGACTTGCAGCTTCCTTGTGATTCTTCAAACTAGCATAATATTCTATTGTGTGTATATACCAAAATTGGTTTATTCATTTTTCCATTGATGGACACTTAGGCTGTCTTCATCTTTTTGCTATCGTGAATAATGCTGCTATGAACATTCATTTTTATTGTAAGAAAGTGCCCTCTCAGCACTGCTTTTGCTCTGTCCCAAAGATTTTGTTTTGTCATGTTTATGTTTCTAAGAACTTTGTGAATTCCTGTTTTATTTCTTCTACTACCCAGTAACTTTTAAGCAGGGTGTTATTCAGTTTCCATGTATTTTAATTTATTTCCGTGGTCTTCTTATTGTTGATTACTAATTTTATAGTATTGTGGTCTGAGAAGATGCTTTGTAGCATTTTGATATTTGTAAATTTATGGAGGATTGTTTTTTTGTGGCCTAACACATGATCTATTCTGGAGAATGTTCCATGTGCACTGGAAAAGAATATGTATTGTGCTGTTATTGGGTTGACTGCTCTGCACACATTCATGAGGTCAAGTGGCTGATTGAGTTGTTTAGAAATATTTACTGGTTTTATGACTCATATTTTTTGTGGATATATATCAAGTAGAGGAATTGCTGGGTCATAAGGTATTTCTAGGAGTCCTGGTGTGGTGCTGTGGGTTAATGTGCCAGAGTGCAAAGTCATTTGAACTTCAAGGTTGGTGGTACAAGCTTACCATCTGCTCCTCAGAAACCATCAACAGGGTTACTATGGGTCTGAACTGATTCAATAGCACTTAACAAAAACAAAAATAAAGTATTTTTATTTCAAAGTTTCTGAGGAAGTGCCATACTGTTTTTTACAGTGTGGTTGGATTATTATGCATTCCCACCAGCAATGTAGGAGGATCCCAGTCTCTTCAAATCCTTGCCAGTATTTATTGTTCTCAACTGTTTTGAACATCAGTGTTATAGGTGGTGTGAGATGATATGACAAAAACAGACTAAAAGTTAAAGGATGGAAAAAAAATATATATACCTAGTTAACTGCAATAAATAATGAACAGGAGTGACAATACTAATCACCGACAAAATAAACGTTATTTTGATTTATCATCTTGTTCAACTGATCCTTTAACTATGAGATGATCTCTATCTCGATCTATTTTGTTGGTTTTTGCCTAAAAG
>NW_006408766.1:2326220-2327085 GCF_000296735.1 Chrysochloris asiatica
TCTTTAATCTTCGTCAGTAAATGTTTTAAGTCCTCTTCACTTTCAGTAAGCAAGTTTGTATCATCTGCATATCTCTGGTTGTTAATGAGTCTTCTTTCAATCCCAATGCCACATTTTTCTTCATATAATCAGCTTTTCAGATTATTTGCTCAGCATACAGGTTGAATAAGTATGGTGAAAGAATACAATCTTGTTGTACAGCTTTCTTAATTTTAAACTATTCAGTGTTTCCATGTTCTGTTCAAACAATTGCCCCTTGGTCCAGGTACAGATTCCTCATGAGCACAATTAAGCATTCTGGAATACTCATTCTTCGCAATGTTGTCCATAGCTTTCATGATCCACACAATCAAAAGCCTTTGTGTAGACAATAAAGCATAAGAAGACATCTTTCTGATATTCTCTGCTTTCAGCCAAGATCCATCAGACATCAGCAACAATATATCTCATTCCACGGCCTCTTCTAAAGCAGGCTTGAACCTCTGGAAGTTCTCTGTCAATGTATGTTTGCAGCTGTTTATTACCTTTAGTAAAACTTTACTCATATGGGGTATCAAAGAGATTGTCTGAATGATTTCTGCATTCCGCTGAGTCACCTCTCTTTGGAATGAACACAAATAAGGATCTCTTTCAATCAGTCAGGCAGATAGTCTTTTCCCAAATTTCTTGACAGAGATGAGTGAGTGCCTCCAGTGCTGCCTCACTTTCCTGAAAGATTTCAAGTTGTATTCCATCAATTCCTGGTGCCTTGTTCTTTGCCAATTCCTTCAATGCACCTTGGACTTCCTCATTCATTATCATTGGCTCTGGATCATATGCTACATCTTGAAGCAGTTGAACATTAACCATTTCCTTTTGATATCAT
>NW_006408766.1:2336229-2339519 GCF_000296735.1 Chrysochloris asiatica
TCATTCCCTGCATAGTAAACCATGTGGTTGTCAGATTCAAAATGGCCAATACCAGTCCATTTTAGCTCACTAATGCCTAAGATATGGATGTTGATACTATATGCTTATAATAGAGGTAATAAATGGGCTTCATTGTAGGCGCATGAATATTATTTTATCACAGATAGCATTGTACCTCATGAATCATCTGGGTATGTTCTTTTTGACAATGAATGCAACACCATTCTTCTTTGTCACTTCCAGCATAAGTAAACCATGTGGTCATCAGATTCAAAATGGCCAAACCTGGTCCATTTCATCTCAGTAATTACTAAGAAATCCTTTTTTATGCATTCCATTACATTTTTGACAACTGCCAATTTTCCCAGATTCATACTTCGTACATTCCATGTTCTGATTTTCAAAGGATGTTTACAGTTGTTTCTCTACATTTTGAGTGGTGCCCCTTCACAATTGAAGCTTCCATGGCCTTTTCTCCCATAGGCTTTACTCCGTTTGCTTTAACACAGTCAGCTCTATTTGAAGAGGCAGCTCTTCTCCAGTTGCATTTTAGTGCCTTCAAACCTGAGTGGCTTATTTTCTGGACCTATATCTCACAATGTTTCTCTGCTATTCTTAAGGTTTTCACTGACACAATATTCGGTAGTAGTTCATCACTCCTTCTTCCTAGTCTGTCTTCACTTAGAACGTCATCTGGAACCTGTCCACCATGGGTGTCCCTGCTGGTATTTAAAATATCAGTGGCATAGCTTTCAGAATCAGAACAACACAGAAGCACCCACAGTATGACAAACTGATAGAATAGTGGTGGATTGCCACTCCTGCTTATTTTTTATTGCTATTTACTTGGTATATATTTTTTGCATCCTTTAACTTTTATACTGTTTTTGTCTTGGCATGTATGGTGTGTCTCTTGCAGACAACATATTGATGGATATTGGTATTCAGTGTCTTTATCTATAGGTATGAATTAATTGGTGTCATGTTTGTTGTTGTTGTTTCGTTTTTTGTTGTTGTTGTTGTTGTTGTTGTTTGTGATGCTGCTGGTTTCTTTTTTCTGTATGCCTGCCTGTTTATGTTTTTTGTGTTCTTTCTTGCAATATTTTTATAGTTTCAGTGATTCCTTGTTTTCAGATTTTCATTTTCTTGTTATGTTATGAAGTATTAATTTTCTTTGAGGTTGTCTTGTATTCTATTAACTTTTCCTTCCATTTAAATCAGTCTATTTTGTCATGTAATCTACCTGATCTCCTCAACACCTGGATCTCTGTTCCTATGTTTTTACCTTCTTTCACACCTTGATTGTTTTGATCACAGACTGACCTCCCAGATCTTCCAAATTGGTTCTTATAGTTTTGTTCTATTCTGTATGCTTCCATTTGTCTATCGGATTCCATGTGGTGGTGCCAAATATGTCATTCTCTGTTTGTTATCTGTTCTTGTTGGTTCTCAGTCCAAAGAATTCTCGTTAGTGTGTTTTCATTGTGAACTTACCTTTGGGAAAATCCCTAAGCTTCTGTTTATCCAAGAATGTTTTGATTGCACTGTCGTACTTGATTTACAGCTTTGCTGGGTTGACAATTCTTGGTTGGAAGTTTTTTCTTTCAGGGTTTTATATGTCTCCCCACTGCCTTCTTCCTTGCATAGTTTCTGCTGAGACAACCATGCTTAATCTGATTAGCTTGCCTTTGTATGTAACACTTCTCTATTCTCTAGCTGTTTTCAGCATTCCCTCATTGTTTTTGATTTTGGAGAGCTTGATTATTATATGTCTTGGTGATTTTCTTTTTTGGTCTATCTTTCCTGGTGTTTGTTGAGCATTTTTAATGCTTACCTTTTTTTTTTTTTTTTTTCCTCAGGATATTAGGGATATTTTCTTTCAGCAACTCTTCAACTATGTCCTCTGTGGACTTGTCTGATTCTTCCTGCTCGGAATGCCAGTAATTCTTAAGTTATTCTTCTTCATTTTGTCCAACATGTATCTTAGACTTTCTTCAGATTTTTTATTCTTTTTTCTTCTTGCTCTTCTATCTTAGCCATATTGAGAGATTTGTCTTCCAGATCACTATTTCTGGCTTCCATTTCTTCAGTTCTACTCCTTTACCCTTTCAGTGTATTGTCCATTTCTGATAGTTTATTATGAATCATTTGATCCTCTTTTTGCAGGTTTTGAATTGTTTCCAGTGCTGTATCTATCTTATTTAATTGTTCCTGTAACACTTTCATGACTTCTTCCTTATTTTTCTCAAGCACTCCTCAGAGGGTTTGATACATCTCAGTATCATTTTTCTGAATTCCTATTTAGGCATTTCTAAATCCTACTTTCTTTCCAATGTGATGTCTAATTATCTCTTGCTCCTTGGTCCAAGTCATTCCATCTTGTTTCTGTACATTTGCCGATATGGTCATCTGTTTCTTGGGCATCTTCAATAGTTAGCTGTGACCTGAAAAATTAGATGAATGTATCTTGATGTTTTATTATGCCTTCTGTTTGCCTCCAAGTAGATGTGATCAGGAGATGGGCTTCCCTTTTCATTCTTCTTGTTACTCAACTCAGAGTATCTGTAGCAGGTTTTGGCTGCCTATGTGGTGTATAGCAGCTAGTCTTGGCCCTTGCCTGAGATGGTGATATTTTATAAAGTGTGATAGTAGCTTAATTATATGAGTGCAATTGTTGTCTCTTCTTGGGCAATGTAGGGAAAGAAAGAGTACCCTAACAATAAAAAGGGGATCAAAACCAAAATAGCAACAGCAGAAAAAAACAGATTGGACACTATAGTCTATATTCACAGAAAAAAGAAAAATAAAAAAAAATTCTGTAACAAAATATGAGTATGACTTTAATGTCCCTCTTTCACTTCTTGCCTACAAGTCCACCTGAGATATTTCAAGATGTCACTGCTGGCCCTTATGCTGTAACTCGGGATTTAATTTACAGGCTGTCTCCTTTTTAATCTGTCTCTCTCCCACTCCACAACACCCATTGAGACCTTTTTCCTAGTGATTAACAGATCAGGGCTGGATGTATCTGTTTTGTACTTCTGTTTGGTTTTAAGCAGAACCTTTCCCTTTCTATTCAGCTAAGCAAATGAGTGCACACGCATAGTAAAACCCTCGTGGGTAGGGGGTGTCCACTCACTCAGATACCCTCTCTAATCACCAGAAAGGAGGTACACAGACAGTGAGAGACCAATGAACATAGACTTAAAAAAAAAAAAGAGGATGTCTGTACCTTTATCTCCGAGGATGGAACAGATGTCCACGGTGGGAGCACTGCTCTAATCTTTCAC
>NW_006408766.1:2340093-2343408 GCF_000296735.1 Chrysochloris asiatica
ATAGAGTATTGTTGAAGACTTCATTTTGCAAGAATCAACAATCAACACTCATAGAAGCAGCAGTAAACAAATTGAATTTATTGCATTAGACAAACCTGATGCACAACACCTGTTTAATGTGTTCAAGAGCAAAAGTGTCAGTTTTAGAATTCAGGTATACCTGACCAAAGCCATGTCGTTCAGTTACCTCATTTCAGTGAAAATTGGACAATGAATAAAGATGGCCATAGAAGAATTAATGCATTTGAGTTATGGTGTTTGGGAGAATATTGAAGTACCATGGACTGCCAAAAGAAAAAAGAAAGAACAATAACAAAAACAAAAACAAAAAAAACAAATCTGTGTTAAAGGAGTTTATTCAGAATGCTTGTAAGAAGCCAAGATAGCCAGACTTTGTTTCTCATACTTTGTATGTAATAGGAGGAGGGACCAGTCCCTGGAAAAGGAGAGCATGCTTGTTGAAGTAGAGGATCAGCAAAAAGGAAGAAGATCCCCAGTTAGTTGGACTGGCACAGTAGCAGCAGAAATGGGCTCAAATGTAGCAACAATTGTGAGGTTGGGGCAAGACTGGGCAGTGTTTTCTTGTGTTGTACAGAAGATTGTTATGAGTCAGTACCGACTCGATGGCACTTAGTAACAAACAGCATTGCTTAACTAAATCCGAATATTCAGACATCACAAAAAAAATTATCACACCTTAAAACAACTATATTTTGAGATTTATAAGAATGCCCAAACAAATCATTAGTATTTCTTTATTTTTACATTTGAAATATCCAATACTTATAGCTGTTAGGCATAGACATTCATATTTCTTGACAAAAATAAATTGAGTATGAGTTTTGTCTTAACCATCCATAGAATTCATAGTTGCGTTATCACATAAAGTAGTATCTGTTTTGTTTTTTCATTGTTCTTCCTTCACTTTGCAGTCTGCTATGATAAAAATGTTACACATCATACTTTATTAGCAGTTTCCATAGGAGTTGTCCAGTTCAGTAAGGATTCATACTATTTTCCTTAGCAGAGTGAGGACATTATAAATTCTTCCTGTTAGATTATTATTACCAACAACTGTTTAAAAAAGTAAAATACTAGATACATAATTTAAACAAATCACAACCCAAATGAAATTATTCATGCTAAAGTATAAATGATTATATTTAGACATGATTTAATTGCATTTAATGTGTTCAGATAAATGATATTCTTATTTAGAAAGTACATCTGAATGGGTTTTAGCAATAACAAAGTTATTTTTCTCATAAATGTTCTTTTCTCTATTTCAAATAAAAAAAAATTAAATCGATTTCCACATTTGTTGTTGTTGTTGTTAGCTGCCATTGAGTTGGCACTAACTCATAGTGACCTTATACACAGCAGAACAAAAAACTGCCTGATCCTGGTCCAACCTACTACTGTTGCCATGCTTGAGTTCATCAATGCTGCCACTTGGCCAATCCATCTCATTGGGGGGGTCTTCCTCTTTTTCTCTGACCCTCCACCTTACCAAACATGATACCCTTCTCCAGCAACTGGTCCCTCTTGAAAATATGTAATATTTGGCTTTATCTTCTTGAGCTGATCTTTGAAATTTTTTGTTCAGCTATTATACCTCTTCATTTCTTCCATTTGCTTTAGCATCTCTATGCTGGAAACAAGTTTCAGTGTCTTTTCTGACACTCATTTTCACCTTTTCCTTATTTCTTGTCTTCTCAATGACTTTTTGTTTTCTTCATGTATGATGTTCTTGATGTCATCCCACAACTCTACTGGTCTTTGGTCTTTAATGTTTAATGTATCAAATCTGTCCTTCAGATGATCCCTGAATTCAGGTGGGATATATTCAAGGTCATATTTTGGCTCTCGTGGACTTGTTTTCATTTTCTTCAACTTCAGTTTGGATTTGCCTATGAGTAATTGATGGTCTGTTCCATTCTGCTCCTGGTCTTGTTTTCACTGATGATATGGAGCTTTTCCATCATCTCTTTCTGCAGATGTAGTCAATTTGAAATCTGTGTGTTACATCTGGTGAGGTTCATATGTATAGTCATCTCTTATGCTGTCTAAAGAAGGCATTTGAAATGAACAAATCACTGATTTTGCAGAATTATACCATGCATTCTCCAGAATCATTTCTATCATCAAGGCCATATTTTCTAACTACTGATCCTTCCTCTTTGATCCCCAACTTTGCATTCCAATCACCAGGAATGAGCAATACATCTTGATTACATGTTTGATGAATTTCAGATTTAAGAAGTTGGTGGATTTCTTCTATTTCATCCTCACTGGCTTTAGTAGTTGGTGCATAAATTTGAATAATAGTGGTATTAACTGGGCTTCCCTGTAGGCACATGGATGTTATCCTATCATAGAAAGCATTGTACTTCATAACTGATCTGGATATGTTCTTTTTGACAATGAATGAAACACCATTTCTCTTCAATTTGTCATTTCCAACATAGTAAACATGTGGCCATCAGATTCAGAATGGCCAAGACCAGTCCATTTCAGCTCCCTAATGCCCAAGATATAGATGTTTGTGCATTCCATTTTTGATAACTTCCAATTCTCCCAGATTTATACTTCATGCATTCCATGTTCCGATTTTCAAAGGATGTTTACAGCTGTTTCTCTTCATTTTGAGTTGTGCCCCATCAGCAAATGAAGGTTATGCTGGCTTTTCTCCCATGGGCTTTACTCCATCCATGTCATCACGGTCAACTCTACATTAAGGAGGCAGATCTTCCCCAGTCGCAATTTGAGTGTCTTCCAACCTGAGGGGCTCATTTTCCAGCACTATATCTGACAGTGTTTCTCTCCTATTCATAAGGTTTTCAGTGACTAAATATTCAGAAGTAGTTCATCCCTCTTTCATCCTAGTCTGTCTTTGTCTGGAAGCTCATCTGAAACCTGTTCACCATGGGTGACCCTGATGGAATTTAAATACCGGTGGCATAGCTTTAAGAATCACAGCAACTCACAAGCCACCACAGTATGACAAACTGACAGATGAGTAAAAACAAACAAACAAAAAAAACCAATGTGTAAAAATCAAAACAGTAAAGCATATATTAGCTTATCTAAATTCCACATTTAGATACGCTAAAATATGCTTTGCTGTTTTGTGTTTTAAACATTTTGGTGTTTTGTGTTTTGTTTTGTTTTTACACAGAATATTGCAATTTACACAATATGACACACTGCAAAATAGACTTCACTAGGATCTATGAATTACAGAGCATTCTCTTGAGAGTAATCAATGGAAGAATCACTGCTCACATTGTCTTATTTTTACAAGTTTATGCATTA
>NW_006408766.1:2345023-2346213 GCF_000296735.1 Chrysochloris asiatica
GGTATTTATAAGAGAACTTTTAATGAGGGATAACATTGTTGATGTCAGCTGGATTTTGTTTGAAATCAGAGAACACCGGTAAAAGGTTGCTTGTATTTTGACTATGCAAAAGCATTCAACTGTGTTGTTCATAACAAACTATGAAGAGAATTGAAATGAATGGGAATTCCATAAGGTTTAGTTGGACTCATGGGGAACCTGTACATAGATCAAGAGGCAGTCCTTCAAACAAAAACAGGGGTTACTGCACACATTAAGTGAAGAAAGTGTACATCAGAGCTCTAACATTTCATCATACTTATTCAATATGTGCATGCTGGCAACATCTGACAAGCAGACTATATAAAGAAAAATGCTGTATCTGGACTAGAGGAATATTTATTTTAGAAAGTGCTACATGCAGCTGTCCTGTGCTCATCCTACATCATCACACCAGGGTTCTTTCATGTCTTAGATTCCATTAAATTATTGCTTCAGGCTAAATGGCGCTTATGGAAAGTGGTCATATGAAATTTTGAAAAGAAAGTGAGCAAAGGCCCATTTTTCCAGTGACTAGTTTAATCAGATCAGGAGAGAGATGAGGCTTTCTGTTCCCATAAAGATTTACAGCCTCAGAAACCCTATGCAGGGTCAATCAGTCAGAACCAACTCCATAGCACACAACCACCACCAGCAGTTTAACCAGATGTGTTTGTTTTGCAATAAAAAAAATTGCTCCCTTTATCCCCCTTAGGATCTTCTAAACATATTTTTAATAATCATTCACATTGTTGTTGAAAGCATCTGAGATCATTGATCATTGTTTCCTCATTATTATTAGAAACAAATTCCAATAACTACAAGCTAGAAGTTGTCTATGCTTTTTCTCCCATTTTTTAAATTCTGTAAAATATTTATTACAAAACATTTGGTAATTATGAAATGAAGTAATGTGCTAGTTATGCCACATTGCCATTTCAAATGTTTTATGGATACAAATTAGAAATAACTCCCCACTTACCAATACCACCACTAACTGGTAGCCACCGATACATTACATGCGTTGTTATTTTAGGTGCCATCATTTCGGTACTAACTCATAGTGACACTATGCACAGCAGAAAGAAATACTACCTGGTCCTGGGCCAACCTCACAATTGTTGACACGCTTGAGCCCATTGATGCTGTCTATTTGACAATTCATCTCTCTG
>NW_006408766.1:2347565-2349311 GCF_000296735.1 Chrysochloris asiatica
ATCTCAATTACAGTGGGTGGTGGTACAGCAATATATTCTATGATACTCGTTTGAAGATTTTGGTAAAAATAAATTCTAAAATCTGCAAGGCTGCCTCATAACAGTATTTGAGCCTAGCTCTTTGAGAGTAAACAAACAAACAAACAAACAAACCTGTGTATACTCTTTTGCCCTGTTTTCTTGTATACAATTTTGAGAAACCCACAATCTCTAAAATATACAGTCAATTCATAGTTGCTGTCCACAAAAGCAAAATAAAGGAAAGCATTCTATTGAAATACACTCTAGAAAGCTATTTCTTCAGAGATCACAGTGGTACTGATCCTAAAAATGTTACTATGAAATAAAACAGAGGAAGCACTTGGCAGGAAGTACATGAAGCTTAAATAAAAGCACAATATTTTTACATGAAATATAACATAAAGTGAAAAGTTCTGTACTAATATAAATTAATCCAAGGACCTGGGAGAGACAGGTGAATACTTCAACTCCTCATAAATAGTGCAATTGAAGCACATAGAAAAGTAAATGACTTTTCCAATTTCTTATAGGAAGTCAGAAATACAATCTAGGGAGATTTCTTAGATTTAAGTCCTTCATGAATTAAAGACAATAAAATGTTGTGATAGCCCCTGATTAAAATGGAGAAATAGACATAGTTCAGAGTAAGTTACCGGTTTTGATTTAATAGGGGCTCCAACTTGAACAATTCTGGGACAAGATGGTCTACTATAGTCCCCAAATTTTTCAGCTAGAGACATGACTGACAGTACTGCTGTTTTTCTCTTCTGGATGAAAATTCTGTTTAGTCAACAGAAAAAACAAACAAACAAAAGAAAAACAGTCATGACAGATTCCAAACACTCACTCCTTCCTGATAATAAATTTCATTGTGTGTTCCACATCTTTACCTTGTTCATTTCTTATATCTTCTCATTGCTTGTACACTGAAAATAAGGATCCAGTATACAAAAAATAAATTAATTCCTGGTTAATTGTTTATTACCTTCCTTTAACACTGTAATTTCATATTTATCACTCAACATACAGCAACACAAAGTGCACATATTCTATCTCATAGTGCTAGTGAGTCTCTACCTCCCAAAAAAGATGCAGTTCAAAGGAGGTAAAAACAAGCTTTTTAAGAACTATTGTTAGCATTAGGTTATGTAACTATGGATTGAATTGTATGTGTTATAAACCCTAACCCTAATAATTTCATTTACGAATAGTTTTATATTTCTTTTCTTAATACATTAACTTTTTTATCTTATTGAGGGTATTCAGTATATGATGTGCCTCTGCAGGATAAAGCACTGGACCGTAAGGACATTTTGAAACTCAAGTTTGGCAATTCAAACACACCAGCTACTTCTCAGAGGCCCTGGACATGGTCCCTATGAGTCAAAACCAACTCGATGGCATGTAACAACAACGACAATTATAACCACTCTTGAAATACAACTGAAAAAGGAACAGATTAACCACAGAAGCAAACTAGCAAAAACGGGAAAGAGATGGCAGGTGAAGATCACTATAGACATGAAAATGTGACATCTTCCCCTATACAGGACTCAGACAGAATTTTTCCCCACTGAATAGTGACTTGACTTCAGAATTGTAGGCCTGCAAACTGGAGTTTCCAACACTGTCTGTCAGTTTGTCATAATGTGGTGTCTTGTGTGTTGTTATAACGCTGGGAGCAATGAAAATGGTATGCTAAATACCATTTCCATTGCTTCCAGC
>NW_006408766.1:2349721-2351751 GCF_000296735.1 Chrysochloris asiatica
AGTTTGTAAGGCACTCAAAGTATGGCTGGGGAAGAGCTGCATCTACAAAGTAGAGATGACTATGATGACAAGAATGGGGTAAAGCTTTGGGGACGCTAATTTTAATTTATATGGCACAACTAAATATATGAAGAAAGTGCTGCAAAGAGCCAATAATAATAGTAACATGGAATATTCAAAGAATGAGTACAAGAAAATTTGACGTTGTCAAAATGACATGGAATGCATGAAGATTGATATCCTAGGCACTGCTGTTGTTGTTAGGTTCCATTGAGTCAGTACCAACTCTTAGAGGCCCTATGCACAACAAAGTGAAGCACTGCTAGGTCCTGGGACAACCTCACAATCCTTGCTAAACGTGAGCACATAGCTGCTACTGCTGAGTCAATCTATCTCATTGGAGGTGTTCCTCTTTTTCTCAGACCCTCCATTTTACCAAACATGATATCCTTCTCCAGGGACTTGTGACTCCTGATAATATATCCTATATATGAGAGATGAAATCTGGCCACTTTGGCTTCCAAGGAACATTCTCGCTGTACTTTTTTCAACACAGATTTGTTTGTTCTTTTGGCAGTCCATGGTAATTTTAATATTCTTTTCAAAAACCATAATTCAAGTACATCAATTCTTCTATGGCCTTCTTCTTTCACACTCCATGGTACCTTTTTCTCCTCCAACACCATATCTCAAATGCATCAATTCTTCTAAGATCTTCCTTATTCACTGTCCAAGTTTCGCATGCATAAGAGGTTACTGAAATTATCATGGCTTGGATCAGGCATACGTCAGTCCTCAAACTGACACCTTTGCTCTTCAACACTTTAAATAGGTCTTGTGCTGAATATTTGCCAAATGTAATACGCTGTTTGCTTTCAATGATTTGCTGCTTCCAGGACTGTTGATGGTTGATCTGAACAACATAAACTCTTTGACAACTTCAATCTTTTCTCCATTTATATGGATGTTGTTAATTGGTCCAGTGGTGAGGATTTTTGTTTTCTTTTTTGTTGAAATGCAAGCCATACTGAAAGTTGCTGTCTTTGATCTTCATCAGTATTTTAATTCCTCTTCACTTTCAACAATTAAGGCTATATAATCTACATATTGTGAGTTGTTAATGAGTCTTCCTCCAATTCTGATGACATACAGCTTCCTGGATTATTTGGTCAGCATAAAGAGTGAATAAATATAGTGAAAGAATGCAACGCTGGTGCACACCTTTCATAATTCTAAACCATTCAGTGTTCCCTTGTTCTGTTTGAACAACTGCCTCTTCGTCTATGTACAGGTTCCTCACAAGCACAATTAAATTTTCCTGAATATTCATTCTTCTCAATGCTCTCCATAGCTTGTCATTATTCACACAAACAAAAGTCATTGCATAGTCAACAAAGCACAGGTAAACATCTTCCTGATATTCTCTGCTTTTAGCCAAGATCCATCTGACGTCAGAAATGCTATCCCTCATTGCACCTCATCTTCTGAATGTGGCTTGAACATCTGAAAGTTGTCTATCAATGCATGGTTTCAGCCATTTTGTTATTAACTTTAATAAAACTTTACTGACATGGGATACCAATGGTATTGTCTGATGATTTCCACATTCTATTGGGTCACCTCTATTTGGAATGGGCACAAATACTGATCTCTTCCAGTCAGTTGGCCAGGTAGGCGTCTTCCAAATTTATTGTCATGGATGAGTAAGTGCTTCCAGTGTCACATCAATTCCTTGAAAGATTGCAATTTGTATTATATCAGTCACTGGTGCTTCATTCTTTGACAATGCCTTCAGTGCATATTGGATTTCTTCCTAAAGGATCACTGACATTTGATCATATGCAAACTCTTGAAATGTTTATTAGATTTTGATGTTTGTACATTTATTAAGACTTGTTTTGTGACCTAACACATTGTCTATTCTGGAGAATGTTCCATGGGCACTGGAGAAGAATGTGTATTGTGCAGTTGTTGGGTTGAATGCTCTGTACACATCTGAGGCCCAGTTGGCTAATTATGTTGTTTAGTTC
>NW_006408766.1:2352718-2353423 GCF_000296735.1 Chrysochloris asiatica
TTGAACATCACAGAAATATTTTTGTCAAAGTTGTCTAATGACCAGGTGCAAGAATGTTGTGATTAACTGTGTAATAATTCAACAAAAGATCAAAGTGTTCTTTTGTTCTGTGTAGTTTTAAGTATGTACTGTGTAGTTTTAAGTATAAAAAATTATGTACTGTGTAGTTTTAAGTATAAAAAATAAAGACTTGCTGAAATGGGCTGGCAGAAGCGGCAGGAGGAGGTAGAAGCAGAAGGCAGAGGCTAGAGAGAACAGCCAGTCAGCAAGGCAAGTTGAAAAGCCTCTGGAATTGTATTCATTTCTTCCCCGCGGAGAGCCGGTCTCCCTGCACCACTCCTGTTTGGTGTTTTTATTTTTGTTGTTGTTGTTGTTGTTGTTGTTGTTTTTAATTAGCTTGGTATATTTTTTTTTTCAATCCTTTGACTTTAAGGCTTTTATTTTTATGTGTAAGGTATGTCTCTTACAGACAGCATATTTAAGGATCTTGTTTTCTGATTCATTCTGTCACTCTAAATCTTTTAACTGGTGCATTTAATCAATTGGCATTCAGTGTAATTATCGATGTTGTTAAGTGCAGTCAATTCGGTTCTGAACCATAGCGACCCCATATAGGGTTTCCAAGGAGAAGCTTGTGAGCTTGAACCACCAACCTTGAAGTTCAAAAGACTTTGCAGTCTGACACATTAGGAATTAATTGCTGTC
>NW_006408766.1:2381235-2381872 GCF_000296735.1 Chrysochloris asiatica
CCAAATACTACATATAAAAATGAGAAAAAAAATTAGCATTTTATTTTTTTTCTGTTTTGTTATTAGTTTTTATATTCCCATTTTATTAATCAGACTTGCATTTTATGCTATAATGTTTGAATACCATGAGACCACCACATTTTTATACTAATGGTATATACTTCAAAAGTTATTATACATTTCAAAATTAATTCTATTAGTCATAATTAGAATATTAAAAAGCTATCTAGGAGTGCCAATATTAGTGGTTTAATTGTTTTATTACCAGCAATAACTAATCTGCCTTTCATTTAAATAGAGTTCTTTCCCACATGCTGGGATCAATGTTTTGCTACATATATATTAAAAGTAAGCAAGGTTCTAATTGTTTTTTTATACACACTATTTTGAAAACAGTGCACATTTCCCCTATTTAATTAGCACTTAATTTATTTTAGCACATTAGGTATATAATGTATAAAATCAGATTAAAACTTGCAATTATAAAAACTTAGAGCTTTAAATTGTTAATGTAAATTGGTTTCTTCATTTGATTTTCATTCTTTTTTTTTTTGTGGTAAGTGTATTTTTTGTTTTATGCTTCTGACCATTCTGCATAATCTTGTTTTCTCTTAGCATAGCTAATAACAAGCAGATT
>NW_006408766.1:2382617-2383936 GCF_000296735.1 Chrysochloris asiatica
AAAGGTTTGGTATGAGTTGGAGCCAACTTGACAATACTTAATAACAGCAACAATAACAGCAATAATGTCACTTTTTGCCTAGGACTTTCCTAGTCTCGCTCCATCTGGGATAATCTTTAATAGTCAAATCCTGTCTCTCTCAAAAGTGTATCAGTTTGAATAATGAGTTACATGGTGTTTCTGTTCTCTGTCTGTCAGGTTGTCTATGACGTGCCTGTTCTTCATTTTATTTAAATTGGGCAATATCCAGGTCCTTGTTTTTAAATATCCATGCAATAATAATCAAACTATTATATGCACATTAACCAGATTGTTTTACCTATTTCCAACTGCTCAATCCTGGTGTGGTCCTGTACAATCAGTACTAGACTGCAAATCACAAGATCTGCCATTCAAACCCACCAACTGCTCTTTGGAAATCCTTTTCATGGTCACTATGAGTCAGAATTGACTTGGAAGCACTTAACAACAACAACAATATTGCCAATGAGAGCAAAACAGGATTTTGATTTATACTTTCTAGAAGAATGAGTGAAGCAACTTCATTGAAATGATAAAATAGACTCAATTATACCTGTTTTGTCAAGCTAGCTTTCTCTGAACTCCTGATTGTTACATGAACTCATTCCAGCTGGCGAAATGTACTTTTGTGCTCTATGGTCTTAGTTTAACTAGATTCAGGTAATGCATATTTGATTCTTGAGCATGTTCTGACTCATTCGTGAGCTTCGTATTGCCCTTGTAATAGTGAAGCAAATAGTCTTTGATGAAACACCACAGAATTGATCAGAAGGATTTCAAGGTAATCCCTTTCTAGTTACTACAGTTTTAATTTTCTGTTGAAGCATAACAAATTACTAATGATTTCATAGATTAAAATTTGTTTTCTCATAGTTTCTATGGATCAGGAATCTGTACACAGTTTAGCTGGATCCTCAGCTCAAGGTCTCAAAAGCCTGAATTTTAGAAGTCAACTGGACTTCATTCTCTTGTAGAGGATGAAGTGAGACAGAATCTTCTCTATGCTCATTCAAGTTGCAGACTGAATTCATTTGCTTGTGACTATGTAACTAAGGCAACCACTCATCTATTGGTTTGTCATAATGTGAAGGTGTGTGTGTTGCTGTAATGCTGTAAGCTATGCCACTTGCATTTTAAATACTATCAGGGTTGACTATGGTGGACAGCTTCCCGCTGAGCTTCCAGAAGAAGATAGCCTAAGAACAAGGACAGGAACAATATTTTTGAATGTTTAGCCACATAAACATTTGAATAGCACTTGAACATTATCAGATATTGTTGCTGTTGTTGTTGTTAAG
>NW_006408766.1:2385244-2386432 GCF_000296735.1 Chrysochloris asiatica
ACATCAGCAATGATATCCCTCTCTCCACGGCCTCTTCTGAATCTGACTTGAACCTCTAGAAGTTCACTGTCAGTTTACATTTGCAGCCATTTTTGTATTACTTTTAGTGAAATTTTACTTGCATGGAATATCAGAGATGTTATCCGAAGACTTCCACATTCCATCTGGTAACCTCTCTTTGGAATGGGCACAAATATGGATCTCTTCTAGTCAATCGGCCAGATAGTTGTCTTCCAAATATGTTGGCATAGATGAGTGAGTGCCTCCAGTGCCGCCTCACTTTATTGAAATAATACAATCTGTATTCCGTCTATTCCTGGAGCCTTGTTCTTTGCAAATTCCTTCAATGCACTTTGGACTACTTCCTTCAGTATCATTGGCTTTGATGATGTGCCACCTCTTGAATAGGTTTAACATCAAACATTTCCTATTGGTACAGTGACGCTATGTATTCCTTACATCTAGGTTATGCCACTCCATAATTCTTAATAGCAATCACCGCTGCTCCACTCTCTCACATGCTAGTGTTCTGAAACAAGTGGCAAGGTCTCACAAAACTTGAAACTGTCAAATGAAATGGTTTATGCAATTGTGGAAGAAGACAAATCCCCAGTCCATAGTTCTCATATCAGTGTGGAGGAATCTTCTTACCCACATAATCTCAGGAGCAGAAGAATCCAAATAGACTGGCCAGACAACAAACTTTTGATGTGGGAGGTTAATGGAAATGGAGAATAAGATTAGGTGTTGGGTACCATGAACTTAAAGTCAAACATACTGAGTCACATGCAAGATTAATGACAAGAGAAAGAGTTTCTCCATTTGGAGTCAGACCATGTAGCGAAGGGTGGTGACTTGAACCACAGCCTTTAATAAGGTAGGGACATTCTTAATCCTTTTTTCTCTATGATATCCCTTACTCCTTTTTATTGTTGTTATGTGCTAATGAACCAGGTCTGACTTGTAGCAACCTTGTATAGAATTTTCAAGATGTATTTAAAACTGGTGGGTTTGAACTGCAGACCTTGTGGATAGCAGTCAAGTGCGTATTCTACAGCACCACAACACCTTAATCCTCACTCCTTAATTACAATTTACTCCTGACCCATTTAAAAACTCACTTAAAAATAGGTCCATAGTCAGAAGTATAGAGACCAGGATTTACAATACACAGAACGGAGAGATTTG
>NW_006408766.1:2388337-2389771 GCF_000296735.1 Chrysochloris asiatica
GAAACCCTGTACAGGGTCGCTATGGGTCGGAACTGACTCGATGGCACTTAACAACAACAACAATAGTGGGAATACTGATCATTTAGGAGGTTACTGATCATGAGATTCAAAATATGACCTTGAATACATCACACATAAACTTAGACACTATCTCACAACAGTTTTGATGCAGTAGAAACTAATGAAAGAAAATTTGAAGAGTTAGAGTTTAAGAGCATTTTGAATAAAAAAGAGGTCATTAAAAATATAGGAGGAGTATATGAGGCAGGTGGGGTTTGATGGCAGCTGGGGTGGAGGTTCAACAAAATTTGCTGTCAGCAATACCATAGAATACCAGGCAAAGCAGATCCAGGACAGAGCTCCAAAACTCAGAACCACAGAGATAAGAATATTTTGAAGGTTTGAAGGCTTATAGATTGTGCAACTTGAAGGTGAAGTAAAAAAAATCACGTACTTTTGAGTCTACCAGTCTGGGCTTGGATGCCCAGAGCCAACATCTTGGGTGAGACCAAATGCTGCAGAACCCTTGGAGCAAAGGTAGACAATACACTTTATCAGTTTTGCTTTTTTGGGGTGTGTGTGTGTGTGGGATGGGGGAATCTGGTCATTTGCACACCCACTATTTGAGACCTCCATTCTGGTGACTAGAGGGGAGCCTTATCGAGTGGACACACCACACCCTCACAACTGGTGGGTTCTTCTGCCATGCATGCAAGCCCTGAACATTTTTTGCTTGTTTGTCTTTTGTTTTGTTTTTTAATATGGCAAAGGAAAGGACAGGGCTGTAGAGAGGGAAAGAGAGTTTAAAAACTAAACAGGCCAAAAATTAAATTAAAGCCTGAGGTATAGCATAACAACTAAAACAGTCATCTTGAAATCTCTCAGGCAGCTTTGAAAGCAAGAAGCTAAAGAGAGGACATTAAAGTCATACTCATATTAGGATACAGATGTTTTTCTTCCGTCTCTCCCTGTTCTCCCTTTTCTGTGATTATAGACTGCAGTATTCAGTTTAGTTTTTGTTATAGCTGTTTTTTGTTTGTTTTTCTCACGCCCCCCCCATGCTGTTTTGCTGTTATATGCTCCCCCTTCTACCTTTGGAGGACTCTTTTTTGCTATGTATTACACAAGAAGATTCAGCAACTGCTGCCATATTGACAACCTACAATTATAGTCTATAAAACACCAAAACCCAGGCTAGAACCAATACCAACTGCCATATTCCAGGAAAACAGACTACACCGGTGAAAGTTATTCTGTGTTAAATAATAAGAGTGAAAAAGGAAGCCCAAATCCTGATCACATCTTCCTGGAGGCTATTAGAAAGCATAAAAAATATCAAAGCACATACTCAATTAAGTACTAAGGCCATAGATAAACACTAAACATGTCAAAGAAGCAAAAGCAGATGACAATATCAGCACATGTTCAGAAATA
>NW_006408766.1:2408805-2410101 GCF_000296735.1 Chrysochloris asiatica
GTAAATCTTTACGGGAGTAGAAAGCCTCATTTTTCTCCCGCTGAGCAGCTGGTAGTTTCGAACCGCTGACCTAAAGGTTCACAGCCCGATTCGTAACCACTAGGCTATCAGATATAATAGTTAATAATTATTATCAGGACTGCTTGTGATTGTTGGAAATGTAAAGGTAGATGTTTTGTAGCAAGGAGGGGAGTGATTAACTTTCCAGTCTAGGAGCGGAGGTCCCTAGGACCATCAACAGAAAAGAGTGGAGAGCCGGACCCTACCCAGAGAAGCAGTGATGCCTGAGATGGTAGTAGAGATGCTGATGTGGAGAGATGGAGCAGCTGGGGACTTTAGATACAGAGAGGGAAAGTGGCTGTGTGCTGACGACGGGATGCAGGCTTGTAGTGTATACCCTTTGGTTGGTTGATGATACATGGAGGGGATTGTAATCATGGCAATGAAATGATATATGATAGGATGAATGTAAAACTAATGTTCTCCCATGTAAACTATCACATCATTCACAATAAATAATTAAAAATAAAATACATGGGGAAAAAACAAAATGTATGCCAGAAGCAACTCTGAAACTTGCTCTTGAGCATGGTGTTGTTGTTGTTGGTGTGCCATGGAGTTGGTTCCAACTCATAGCGACCATGCATATGATTTCCGAGGCTATACATTTTTATGGGCACAAAAAGTCTCATAGTTCTCCTGAAGAATGGCTCATAGTTTGGCTGATAGCTTAAGAACAAATTAATATAATGAAACATGCACAGACTAGAAGTTAGAAAAACAAAATGACAGAACCCTCTCAGCATTTCTCAAGTTATAGAACTGAAGAAAATAAATCAAGTCTTTCAATCTTGAAGAATTCTATATGCAAAAAACTAAATGATGCAGAAAGCATAAAATAAATAAATAAAAAGATGGAAGGAATACACACAGCCCTGTACCAAAAAGAACTGGTTGATGCTCACCCATTTTAAAAGATAGTGTAGGATCATTTGAATGATGATTGGCATTGAAGGAAGATGTCCAAGCTGTACTGAAGGTATTGGCGATAAATAGGGCTCTAGGAATTGTTATAATATTAATTTAAATTTAAATGTTTCAACAGACTGATGCAAGAATAAAGGTGCTTACTTGTGTATTGCAACAACTTGGAAGACAACTATCTGGCAACTTATAGGAAGATATCCATATTTGCACCCATGCCAAGAAAAGTGACCCAATGGGATGCAGAAATCATATATGCCCATCACTAATATCAAATGTGGTTACGAATCGGGCTGCGAACCTTAAGGTCAG
>NW_006408766.1:2410976-2412656 GCF_000296735.1 Chrysochloris asiatica
CAGTATTCTCCTCCAACACCACAATTCAAAGGCATCAATTCTTCTATGATCTTCCTTATTCACTGTCCAGCTTTCACATCCATATGAGGTTATTGAAAAAGCCAGGCACACCTTAGTCCTCAAGGTAACATCTTTGCTCTTCAATACTTAAAAAAGTTCCCGTGCAGCAGATTTGCCTAATGCAATATGTCATCTGATCTCTTGACTGCTGCTTCTGCAAATGTTGATAGTTGATCCAAGAAGCAGGAAATACTGAATTGTTTAAAATCAAGAATGTCATGTGCCAGGGGTGTTTCCTTTTTCCATACTTATTCTGTATGTTTACTGAGCAAACAATCTGATAATCTGGATTATATAAAGAAAAATGAGGCTTCACCATCAGAGGAAGACTATAACAACCTGCCATACGCCAATGACAAATCTTTCTTGTTGAATGAAAAAAACTTGAAATATTTACTGATGAAGATCAAAGACTAAATAAACCTTTAGTGTACATTTCACTTCAATATAAAGAGAACAAAGCTTCTCACAACTGCACTAATAAAATAAATGGAGAAAAGACTGACATTGCCAAAGACTTAATTTTCCTTGGATACACAATTAATACTTATAGAAATAACAGTCAAGAAATAAAATGACATATTACATTAGGAGCTCTGGTAACGTAGTGGTTACAAATAGGGCTGTGAACCCTTAGGTCAACAGTTCGAAACTACCGGCCACTCCGTGGGAGAAAGATGAGGCTTACTGCTCTGGTAAAGATTTACAGCCTCGGAAACCCTGTTCAGCGTTGCTATGGGTTGGAACTGACTCAACGGCACTTAACAACAACAACAACAACAACAACATTAGGCAAATTTGCTATAAAATATGTCTTCAAAGATAATAGTTTTAGGGCTAAGGCAAGGTTGTCCCTAGCCATAGCATTTTCAGTTGCCTCATATGCATGTGAAAGTTGGACAATGAGTAAGGAAGATTGATAGGTGTATTTGAATTATGGTATTGTGAAGAATTCTAAAAGTATCATGTCCTGCCAGAAAAATAAATAAATCTATCTTGAAAGAAGTACAGTTTCAGTGCTCTTTAGAATCAAGCATGCTAAAACTTTATCTCCTATGCTTTGTACATATGGTCAGGAGTGACCGGTACCCATAGAAAAATGTCTTAATTATTGGAATCTCAGTAAAAAAGAGGAAAACTTGCTTAACAAGATGGATACAAGTAGTTGCAGACAAAGTGAGCTCAAACATAATAATAAATATGAGGATGGCGCAGGACTTGAAAATGTGTTGTTCTGTTGTGCATATGTTCGCTATTAGGTAGAAATGACTCCATGGCACTTAGCAAGAGCAACTCTTAGAGTTGTGGTATAATAAGAAATGCAGAATAGCTCATGGGTCTAGTGTTATATATTTATATTTAAAATGCTGTTAATTATTTGGTAAGTGTGAATGCTATAATCTGAAGAGTTTCCCTATTTTCTTAAAACAACTGGCTTCATAGAGCATTAAAATGTCCTTTTTTTGTTGTTGTTAAGAGACTTCGAGTCATTTCTGACTCACAAGGACCCTATATACTGTTTCCAAGGACCAGATGATATCTTGTGGTTCAAACTGAACTTTACGTCCAGTGCTTTACCCCACCGTGCTTTTGGTGGTGGTGCATATGTGCCGTGGAGTC
>NW_006408766.1:2414901-2418155 GCF_000296735.1 Chrysochloris asiatica
AATTGATGGACTGTTGCACAATCTACCCAGCCTTGTTTTGACTAATGGTATGGAGATTGTCTCTTTCCGAAGATGTAGTCAATTTGATTTCTATGTATTCCATCTGGCAAGGTCCATGTGTATAGTCGTTTCTTATGCTGTCTAAAGAAGGTATTTGAAATTAACAAATCATTGATTTTGCAGAATTCCATCATGTGATCTCCAGCATCATTTGTATCATCAAGCACATATTTTCCAATTACTGATCCTTCCTCTTTGCTCCCAATTTTTTATTCTAATCACTAGTAATGATCAATGCATCTTGATTGCATGTTTGATCAATTTCATATAGAAGAATTTGGTAAAATTCTTTTATTTCATCTTTGCTTGCTTTAGTGGTTGGTACATAAATTTGAATAATACTGGTTTTAACTGGTCTTCCCTTTAGGTGTATGAATATTATCCTATAGCAGACAGTGTTGTACTTCATGACTAATCTGGATATGCTGTTTTTCAAAATGAATGCAACACCATTCCTTCTTTAGTTCTCATTCCCAGCAAAGTAAACCATGTGGTTGTAAGATTCAAAATGTCCAATATAAGTACATTTCAGCTCACTAATGCCTAAAATATTGATATTTATGTGTTCCATTTCATTTTTGACAATTTCTAGTTTTTCTAGATTCCTACTTTGTACATTATATGCTTTGATTATTTATGGATGTTTACAGCTATTTCTCTTTATTTTGAGTTGTGCCCCATGAGCAAATGAAGGTTCCAAGAGCTTTATTCCCATAGGCTTTACTCTATTCATGTCATCACGTCCAACTCTACTATTAGGGGAAGCTCTTCCCGAGTCGCATTTTAAATGCCTTGGAATCCAAGATGCTCATTTCCTTGCACTATATCTGATAATGTTTCTCTGCTATCCATAAAGTTTTCAGTGACTAACTATTCGGAAGTAGTTCATCACTCCTTCTTTCTAGTCTGTCTTCATCTGAAAGCTCATCTGAAACCTGTCCACCAATGGTTACCCTGCTGGCATTTAAAATACCAGTGGCATAGCTTCCAGAATTATAGCAACTCACAAGCCACCACTGTATGACAAACTGACAGATGTGTGGTGGCACCATGCCTTTATGCTTCATTGAATCATTAGGTAGTTGTCAATACTTTTCAAGTAAAGGACATTGTTCTTTAGGAACCTGCATTTTGTTCTTGATAAGCATTCAAAACAGAATTCACAAATCAATGTGTCAGCATTGATTCAATGACATCTATCTATATATTTATCTACCTACCTACCTACCTACCTATCTGCTTACCTATCACTTATGGGTTAATTTTATCTTGTTTATGACTAAATTTAAACATTGGAAGAAACATCTGCAAAAATGCATTGGTACTCAAAATGAGGAATGTATGAATCTAGTAAATTGGAAATTGTCAAAAATGAAATGGAACACATAAATATCAATGTCCAAGGTATTAATGAGCTGAAATAGACTAGCTTTGGTCATTTTGAACCTTGCAATTATATGGTTTACTATTACAGCTATATAAAACAAAATAGTTTTATTACATATTTTAAGAACAATGTTGTCTATGGCACAAGAACATCAGTCTAGCTACAAAAACAACCAGTTAATTCCACTATAATTCAAATTTATGCCCCGATGACCAAAATAAATGATGAAGAAATTGAAGAATACTACTTGCTTCTTCATTCTGAAATTGATCAATCATGCCATCATGATGCATTGATAATTACTGGTGATTGGAATGCAAAAATTTGAAACAAAGGAGAAAGAGCAATAGTTAGAAAATGTGGTTTGGTTGATATAAATTATGTTAGATACCAGGTAATAGAATTTGCAAGTCCTATTACATTTCAACTGAAAATACCTTTTAAAAACAGCATAACGTGTGACTATGTACTTGGATGTCATCAGATAGGATACACAGGAATCAAATAGATTACAACTGTAGAAAGAGATGTCACATGCAGGAAAAAATAACTGAATGCAACGTAGCTTGCTCCTATGCAAGGTCATGTTAAAGATGAAGAATATTAAAACAGGTCCACTAGAGCCATAATATGACCTTGAATATATCCAACCTGTTTAAAGACCATATAAATAACATTTTTGATGTATTAGACATTAATTCATGAAGACTAGAAGAGTTATGGTATGCCATCAAGAACACCATACAGGAAGAAAGCAAAAGGTCATTGAAACAATACAGAAAGAAAATATCACAATGAATGTCATAAGAAACTCTGAAATTTGATGTTGAGCATAGAGAGGTTAAAGTGAATGGAAGAAATGAGGAAGTAAAAGTGCTGAATGGAAAATTTCAAAGGGCAATTCAAGAAGACAAAGTAAAGTATTATAATAAAATACTTTGCAAAGACCTGGGCTTAGCAAACCAGAAGAGCAGAACATGCCCAGCATTTGTCAATCTGAAAACCTGAAGAAAACATTCAAGCCTTGATGTGCAATGCTGAACATTTCTATGGGAAAATGATTAAATAATGCAGTAAATATCAAAATAAGTTGGAAAGAATACATGGAGTCAATGTACCAAAGAGGAAAAGGATGATAATGAGGCATTTCAACAAGTAGCATATGATCAAGTACCAGTGGTACTGAGAAAAAAGTACAAGCTAGATATAAACAAGGGTCCAGAATTTGATGAAATATATTTTGCAACCTTGCAACTAACATGCAGCACTGGAGGTGCTTATTCATCTTTGCCAAGAAACTTGGATTACAGCTATCTGGCCAATTTGTTAGAAAATAATAGCAAATGTGGCCATTCTTAAGAGAAGTGACCAAACAGAATGAGAAAATCATTGAAGAATATCATTAATATCACAAAGAATGCAATTTTGCTGAAGATAATTCAAAGCGGCTTGCAAAAGTATATTAACAGGGAACTATCAGAAATTTAAGCCAGATTCAGAAGAAGACCTGGGACTAGGAATATCACTGATAATGTCAGATGCATCTTGGCTGAAAGCAGTAAATACCAGAAAAATGTTTATTTGTACTTTACTGATATACAGAGTCATTCCACTGTTTGGATCATAAGAAACTATAGATAATATTGTTGAAATATTCCAAAACACTAAATTGTGCTCATGAGGAGCCAGTGTATAGATCGAAAGGCAGACCACAACAAGGGGATTCTGAGTGATTTTAAATCCAGAAAGGTGTGTGTCAAGTTTATATCCTTTTGCCATACATGCTCAATCTGTATGCTAAGTCCAT
>NW_006408766.1:2418646-2424591 GCF_000296735.1 Chrysochloris asiatica
GAATTTTGGCATTGGAAAAGAGTATTAAAAGTATCTTGGACTCCTAGAAGGAAAAAAAAAAAACACCAAATCTGTCTTCAGGTATATTATCAGGAGGGACAGGTTCTTGGAGAAGGATATCATGTGTGGTAAAGTGGTGGTGGTGGTATTGGAGGAGTTGATTCTGACTCATAGTGACCCTTATAGTGGTTCTCATATTTTTCCTGTGGAATACCAGGCAGACCTGTGGTTAGCACCTTAATGTGTAACCCACTACATTAGCAGGACATCTTCTTTGGTAAAGTGGAGGATCAGTGAAAAAGAGGACGACTCCAACAAGATTGATTGGCACAGTGGCAACAGCAATGGGCTAAAATATAATAACAATTTTGAGAATGGCACATTGCCAGGCAGTGTTTCATTCTGTTATACATAGGGTTGCTATGAGCTGGAATCTATTATAGGTCACCTAACAACAACAACAAGGCACTTATCACTTCATTACATTTATCACACTACTTTATAATTGTTTCATATGCCTATCTCTTTTATTATCTGAACTCAATTATGGCAGACATTAGCTTTTATTATGTTTTATATATGAAGAAGAACATGGCATCAGGATTGAAAGAAAACTCATAATAGCTTGTTATAAGTAGATGCTACAGCCTTGCATGCTGATAGTGAAGAGGATTTAAAATACTTACTGATGGAGATCAAAGATCACAGCCTTCAGTATGGGTTGCACTTCTATGTAAAGAAAACAAAAATCCTCACCACTGGACCAGTAAATAATATCATGGTAGATTGAGAAAATATTTAAATTTCCAAAACCTCAAATTTTCTTAGATACCCTATCAACACTCATGGAAGCAGCAATCAAGAAATTAAATGACATATTGCATTAGGCAAATCTACTGCACAAGACCTCTATAAAATGTTCAAGAATAACAAGGTTTGAGGACTAAAATGAGCCTGACCCAAGCCATTTCATTTTCAATACCTTCATATGCATGGGAAAGTTGGATAGTGATCTATTTGCGTTACGATGTTTGGGAAGAATATTAAAAGTGCCACAGGATGCTAGAAGAATAAACAAATCTGTGTTCAGTAAAGTGCAGCTAGAGTGGCAGCAGCAATGGGTTCAAGCTTAACAATGATTGTGATAATGGTGCAGGATGGAGCAATGTATCACTATGAGTCAGAACTGACTCGATGGCAAGTAACAACAGCATACTTCTTAGAAAATTCCTCAAAATAAAAATCATCTCAAATAATTGAAAACCATACCTTAAAAATATGATTTTAGAGACTGAATGAATAATTAATCTGTTACAAGTTGGCACATCTAATATTACATGAATGATATGCATTCATCATATGCAAATGAATCTGGTATATAATGTATTCCTTTTTAATATTTCCAAGTTGCACAGGTATCTAAATGTATCTTATATACTTGACGCAAAAAAGTAAAGTCTAGCAAGTTTCTGCCAAATATCTCATAAGAAATTTCAAAATCAAATATATCCTTTGGGGGGAAAATAATAAATTTTAAAACAATATCAGAAATCATTAATTACTGAGGCATGAAAAATCAGTATAAGAACCGTATATGTTTTAGCAAAGTATTTATTGTTAAAATAAACATTGAAATTTGCCTTGCAATATGTTGTTGTTGTTAAGTGCCATCAAGTCGGTTCTGACCCATAGCGACCCTGTACAGGGTTTCCGAGGGTGTAAATCTTTACAGGAGTAGAAAGCCTCATCTTTCTCCCGCGGAGTGGCTCGTAGTTTCGAACCGCTGACCTTAAGGTTCGCAGCCCGATTCATAAACACTACAATGATTATTTGCAGATTTGAGTTATTACATGGCCACATTTTGTATATTAATTATCAACTTACCTCAAGGATATGACAATAAGAGAATATTGAGCTCTGTAATGTTTCTCTTAATGCCCATTGCTAAGCTGACACCAATGAAGATGATTCAGCAGGTTAATCATATTGCATTTTCCTTTTCTTAAGAGAGTTTAGGGTAAACATTGTACTTAATCTAGATTCTTCTCAGCTTCAATTTCATTAGGTTTATATATCCCTGATAAGCTATTAAAACGAGTCAGCTCATTTTCTTCTAGTTAGACAGTGTCAGTAATACCAGAATACATGTAGGACAATCAGATAGTTGAAGAAAATATGATTCAGGTTTTTAATTGGTAGACTGAATTATCATGTAGTAAATGATAATACATTGTTAAGCACTTTATCTTTGATATAGCTTTGGTATCACCTTTAATTGAAGGTTTATGGAAGAATCACAATATACATTAAATTCTATTAAGCAGTGTGTATGTCCAAATAGCAAATAAAAGAGTTTGAAACTTTTACCAAGATCACATTATTCAGTGATTAACCATTATTAACGTACAATTTATGGCAAAATATAATGATCAAAATATTTAACCCCAAATGCAGTAAAATTGGGAGCTTTTATTTTTACTTTAAAATGTGTATTGGCTTACTTATGGTACATAAAATAGTTGTGTAATCAGACGTTATTGGATTTTTTATTGCTTTATTACCTAAGTTTATTGTTCAATCAAAAAAGCATATATTTTAGTGCCCCTGTTGACAGGAAGTAATTCCAAATCCTTCATGCTGAAATCCCTCTTCATATTTTCTTCTACTACCCTTAGTGAAAGATAGAGGAGCTAGTCAGCAGTCTTTATTGGTTCTAAATTCATTCTTTTTTCTCACTTAATCTAACTTGCACAAAATTTTGACTATTTCTGAATATAACATAAGAATTATTCAGCAAATGCAAACATCAAAGAGTTTGGAAAGAGAGGTTTTATATCTGTAGTGATTACATTTAGAAATTATAAGTGAGAAAAATTAAAATGAAGGGCAAAATGAGAAAAATATATGAAGATTGTTGTTGAATCACTTAGTCATTTTTTTAATACTATAAAATACAAAGCAAGTTATGGACAAAGTGGTGGTTTCCTCAGAGACATCACAGTGTCAACCTAACAGTACAGATACAAGAAAGTTAATGAAATAGATACAGGAAACAGTACTGAAACCTTGAACATCAAATTTATAATAAAGAGTAAGATCAAACACAATTTGTAAAAATAAATGGACTAAAAACAGCAAAAAATAAGAAACAGAGCAGAGGGTTATTGCAGCTAGCATGGCAAAGCACGGCCATCTTGAAACAAAGACAACAACATACCCTCATGAAGAGCCTAAAAGCAGCTTTTTGGAATTCCCACCACGACATTGAGAAACTTTACAGACAGGTTGTTGGTGGTGTAATATGCTACAGAGTTGGTTCCTACTCATAGCAACACTGTATGGGGTTTCCAAGGCTGCCTGTTAGCGTAGTCGTTATGAATCAGGCTGCGAACTGCAAGGTCAGCAGTTCGAAACTACCAGCTGTTCCGCGGGAGAAAGATGAGGCTTTCTGATCTCGTAAAGATTTACAGCCTTGGAAACCCTGTACAGGGTCGCTATGAGTTGGAACCGACTCCACGGCACACAACAACAACAACAAAATCTTTATAGGAGCAGAAAACCTACAGATCTATCCAAATTACATAATGTCGTCATTTCTAGCTGCATCAAATAGAATGCATCTAAGTCCACTCAGTGACCAGAGAATCATGCTTCCACCAGCACCCCCACTCCCAACCTCCTAATGATTATCAAGAAAGTGCCCCCGCCCAATTCCTGATAATTGCCTGACTGAGATAAAGTTATAAACCCCTTTTCCTGCAACTCATCCCTGACTGTCAACCTCCCCCAACTTCCTGACCACAACTACTTCACCCACCTGATGACCAACCAAGCAGCAGTAGGCCACTTCAATGCAGCCAATCACCCCACCTGTCTTGCCTGCTGACTCAGGTAAATGGTTGAAGGTTACCCAAACATGACACTGGTACTTGCCCTCTCTTCCGTTCTGCTGTCCAAGCTGACAGGCTGTCCAGACATCAGGCAACATCAGCCACTTGTCCCGCCCCTCTCACCTGCTGCCCCAAAACATTAATCCCTACCTCTTAATGTCCTAGTTAAACTTCCTTCCCCCTTCTCTGGCAAGAAGTGGCACCAACAAGATCATATACATACCTGCTCACTATTCGCTACCTGCTCCTCTACCCAGTGAGAAGTGGATATGGCAAGATGGTGCATGAACCTTACCATTGCTTGTCCTTCTTCCCCAAGAACCAGATAGGGATGACAGTCATGAGTGAGTGCCTGTGCTGACACATGATCTGCACCTCATCTAGTCCAGTCTGCAGCTATAACAGTGTGACACTCACTCACTCCTTCTTCCCCCATGGAAAAATTTAGCAGCAATCTGACCGAGAGTACACATGCCTACCATCCTTTACCTTGCCTGTAATCTCACCTACATTTCCCTCCCTTGTCCTGAAAAAGGCCTGCTGATTCACCACTCACACACTCACCATGTAAATTGTAGTGGCAGCACAATGGTTTGCTCACCTATGCACCACTCGCTTGCCCAACACTCACCAACCTTCATTTGGTAGAAGGTGGTGACCTTGAGTGTATCTCCACTAGTAAGCCATAATTGCCACATTTGCTGTCCCATTCACTTGACTAATTTTACTACCTTGTGCCACTGGACACATGACATGAGACACATGACAAGTAATGAATAACACAAATCCACCCTGCTTTCAGTTTAGCTATAAAATCAGTAAATAGAACCAATGCTCACACACTCAATAGGTACCTTAAGAGACAGATGGAAAGCACTCCAATATGACCAGACTAGCAATGAAAGGTACCATGCCTGTCTCTTTGTTGTTGTTGAGTCAGTTCCGACACATAGTGACCATATACAGGGTTTCCAGCTGGACAATGAATAAAGAAAACAGTAGAAGAATTGATGTTTTTGAGTTATGGTGTTGGAGGAGAATATTGAAAATGCCATCGGCAGCCAAAAGAACCAATAGATCCATTTTGGAAGAAGTGTATCCAGAGTGCTCCTTGGAGGCCAAGATGGCCTAACTTCCTCTCTCATATTTCGAACACATTGTCAGGACGGACCAGTCGCTAGAGAAGGATATCATGTTTGGTAAGGTGGAGGGTGAGAGAAAAAGTGGAAGACCCCCAACAAGATGGATTGGCCAAGTGGAAGCATTGATGGACTCAAGTAAGGCAACCGTAGTGAGGTTGGCCCAGGATCGGACAGTGTTTCATTCTACTGCGCACAAGGTCGCTATGAGTAGGTACTGATACAATGGCACCTAACAACAACAAAAGGAGTCACTGGTGAGCTTGAACTGCCAACCTTGCAGTTCAAATGGCTCTTCAGTCTGGTACATGAACCCAACACCACAGCAGGTCTCTTTGTTAGTTACATCAAAAAAACACATAGCAAAAAAATCAGAATGCATCTAACAAACAGAGAATTTATAAATAAATACAGTCATACTGTAATAGCACAAAAACAATATCAATTTATATAAAGAAACAGTATAAGATGGCTTAAAACAATGAGTAGATTAAAAGACCAACAAAAGATTCTGGGAAAAAAAAGTCAACAGAACTATTGCATAAGAAATTTGAGACACATATATAGGATCCTCAGAGAGCTCAAGGAAACCATTGACAAAAACAAGGAGAACAAAGAAAACTCTAGAATAATTCAGGAAACAAAAAATAAGGATAAAATTAATTTTAAAAAATTAAAAAATTGTAAATTGTATAAAAATAGTAGTTAGAGATTCAGAAACTTGACACTACAATTTCAGATAACACATTCGTAAGACATTGGAAAGACAAAAGAACATATTTGAATCAATCTATGACAGAATCATTAGGTAAATCTGCTCTACAAGACCTTTTTAAAGAGTTGAAGAGCAAAGATGTCAGCTTGAGGACTAAGGTGCGCCTGACTCAAGCCATGGTATTTTCAATAACCTCATATG
>NW_006408766.1:2427316-2430181 GCF_000296735.1 Chrysochloris asiatica
GATTGGCCAAGTGACAGCATCGATGGACTCAAGCGTGGCAACAGTAGTGAGATTGGCCTGGGATCAGGCAGTGTTTTGTTCTGCTGCACATAAGGTCAGTATGAGTTGGTGCTGACTCAATGGCATCTAACAACAACAATAACAGTGACAGAATACTACCATTTATCTGTCAGTTTGTCATACAGTAGTGGTTTGTCTGTGGCTTTGATTCCAGAAACCATGTCACAGGTATTATGAACCTACAGTGACAGTTTTCAGATGAGCCTCCATTGATGGCAGACTAGGAAGAAGGAGAGATTAACTACTTACAAATATTTAGTCACTGAAAACCTGATGAATAGCATTGGATCACTGTCAGGTATAGTACCAGAAGATGAACGAAGACACTCAAAATGCGACTGGGCAAGTGCTGCCTCCTCAAAATAGGGTTAACTATGATGACGCAAATGGAGTAAAGTCCTCAGGACCTTAATTTGCTGATGGGGCACAACTCAAAATGAAGAGAAACAGCTGTAAACATTTATTAATAATTTCAACATGAAATGTATGAAGAGTGAATCTATGAAAATTGTAAATTGTGAAAAGTGCCACTGAGTTGGTTCCAACAATGTACAGGAGTTCTGAGGAGCAGCTGGTAGATTTGAAATGTCCACCTTATGATTTGTAAGTGCAGTGCTGATCTTACAGTGCCACACCTGGAGGCTTCAATCATTGTAAATGACACATAATACTAATTATATTTTCTTAAACCAAGGATCAAAACAGTTGACTTCAGCAACTTTATTAGGCAATTGGTTTATATATTTCATTTTTATTAACTCTACTTATATAGCTGTTTAGTATAACAGAAAGTTATGCTTTGTTATGTGCAAACTTATCAATCAATTAAATTACAATCAAATTAAAATTTATTAGATCTACTAAAACTGCCACTGCCAATAAAGTCAAATTTAAGATAGTAAAAAGCAACAATGTGATGAAACAAATAACACTGTATGTTAAATATGTTGTTGTTATGTGCCGTGGAGTCAGTTCTGACTCATAGCGACCCTGTACAGAGTTTCTGAGGCTGTAAATCTTTACAGGAGCAGAAAGCCTCATCTTTCTCACATGAAACAGCTGGTAGTTTCAAACTGCTGACCTTGAGGTTAGCAGCCCAATTCATAACCACTATGCTACCAGAGGTCCTTTAAGTTAAATATACTTAAATATACTTAAAATCATTTCATTATCAGAATTATTTTACCATTTATACCCATAATTATTTTTCTTCATTAAATCTTTGTAAACAGAATAGATAACAAAAGATAAAATATTAATTAGAGGAAAATCACAGTAAAGATTAAGTTTTCAGTCTTCTGAATAGCAATTACTATTAGTCAATATTGTAAAATTTGAATCACTATTCAGAAACATTTCTTATTCATTCTGATGTAAATGCTCTCCTAATTTATCCTTTCAACTGTCTGTTAACAACTCTATATAAAGTTCCCTATTGTTCACAAACGAATCAGATACATTCAAATATTCTATACATTTTCTTTAAAGCTTGTTAGAATTTACATTGTATTCCATTTGAATTAGAAATGAAGATCAAAATTATGCTTGCCATGAATAACTTTATGCAACTAGTCTTATTTATTTGACTGTTTTCATTTCCTTGACTCTGGTTGATCACTGCTTTTCATGCTCCTTATTTTCATCCATGTCCTCCACATTTCCCTGCTACTTGTAATCTATTGCTTCTTTCAGGCTGATTGTTAGTAAATGTGGTTTACAAAAATGGATTGAATTTTGTTCCCCAGAAATATGTGTCATCGTGTCCTGGTCATGATTACAGTGGTTTGGCAGTTATGTAGTGATGTAACCATTCCTCATGATGTGATTTGATGTGGGATACAACACACTTACTTGGATCACAGTCCAGGAGAGTTTCCCTCAGGTGTGGCCTGCTTCACATTTTATCTTTGAAGATATTCAAGGAGAAATAAGTAAACTGTATTGGGGATACCTCAGTACCCCCAAGAAATATCTGTCATCAGAGCTCAACCATTGAACTTCGTTCACCACACTGAGAACCTCCTAGACACAGTGGACAATTGATTCAGACATACAGAGCTCTCCAAGAAATCCCAGGCCTACAGATGTTGAAAGGAAACTAGAGGGTTCCATCAGAACCAACACAAAGATAAAGCCTTTCCCTAAAGATAAAACTGACATCCTGAATTCAGACTTCTAGTTTCCTTAAATGTTAGAGAGTAAATTTCTCTTTGTTAAAGTCATCCACTTATGCCATTTCTGTTATAGTTTGTTACTGCTGTTAGGTGCCATTGAGCCACTCAATGTGATCCTATGCACAATAAAACAAAACACTGTCTGACCTTTAACCAACTATGAAATCATTGCTACACTTGAAGCCAGTACACTTGAAGTCATTGTGTCAATTGATTTAGTTTCCTCTTGTATGTGTTCTAGATGTCAACATAAAACCTTTTTTGTCTTCACTCTAGTGTATAATGCCTCAAATATGTCCTTGATTTGTTGTTGTTCAGAGCCATTGAGTCAACACTGACTCATAGCAACCCTATGAAAAACACAATGAAACACTGGGGCTAACCTCACAATCACTGTTAAGCCTGACACCATTGCTGCCACCACGGTGACAATCCATCTCATTGGGGTCTTCTTCATTATTTACAACCCTTCATTTACCAAACATGATATTCTTCTCTAGTGACTGGTCCCTCCTGACAATATGCACAAAATATGAGAGATGAAGTCTGGACATTCTGGCTTCCAAGGAGCACTTTGACTCTATTCCCTCCAACACAGATCTGTTTCTTCTTTTGGCAGTCTTTCAATATT
>NW_006408766.1:2430746-2435314 GCF_000296735.1 Chrysochloris asiatica
GCCTCTTTGCAGAGTTCTTAGATTATTTGCTCAACATACAGATGGAATTGCTTTTGTTGTTAGTTGCCATCGAGGCAACCTTTTCCACAAGTGTTGATGGTTGATCCAAACAAATTGAAGTCTTTGACAACTTCAGTCTTTTTTCCATTTTTCTGGATGTTATTTACACCATGTTCTGTTTGAAGAACTACTTCTTTATCTATGTGTAGGTTCTACATGCACATAATTAGTTATTCTGGAAAACCCTTTTTTGCCAATATCCTTTATAGTTTGCTATGGTCCATACATTTGAATGCATTTGCAGAGTTGATAAGCATAAGTAAACAATATTACATTATTCTTTACATTCATTCAATTTATATATAGTAAAATTCACATATTTTAAATATAGAGCTCAAGGAATATCTTCAAATAAATGTAAGCATGACAGCTTCTCATATGTACATAGTGTTCTCTTCACTCTTCCTTGCTATTAAATCCATCCTCTGCCAAGCCATACACTGCCTTAGAAGGTGTTTCCAGTCAGGTATCAGAATACTTTGTGTTTTGCTACACAATATTTGAAAATCATATTTTACACTGTGTACAGCTTTCTAATTGTTTCCAAAGCCAGAGTTCTACCATTACTTTCTCCTGCCTAGCTGAGAGCAGAAAGCTATTACTCATTGAACTTTAAGGAAAAATCTTTATGAACTCCAGAGAAATTCAATGCAAATGACAATAACCAATTCCTTATTCTTATAACTCTTTCTAATTATGCATCTTTACAATTGCAGTTAATATTCTTGACTACTCTTTTTACTTTTTCATAGACTTCTCTTTTTACATTCTCTAATTTATTGTAAATGCATGCTTCAGACCTAGGATAAATGATCTCTTGAAGTCCCTCACTAGCTTCAAAAGTTTAACATTGCATGCCATTAAGAATTCAATTTCCAGACAGATTATATTTAAAAATATTTTGATTGATCTTCTTATCAAAGTTTTAAATGGATTCATATTTTTAACCTCAAAAAGTTACATTTCTCTGTCTGACATATAATCCTATTTAAATTTTGACTTTGATCTCTACAATTTTATGTTACTGTTTATAACATATATCTTCTTTGTCTAAAAAAGTGACCACAGTATTTATTTGATATGTTTATCACATATTATTCTGATGACATGGTGTTCTTTGTAGAACTGTTAGTTTCCGTTAAATCTGAGGCTGCCAGATTAACTGGTAGAATATCAGCTCTATTTGAATTTCAGATACACAATGGATACGGTTTAGTATAAATACATTGTACATATTGCTTACTATACTACACAATATCTACAATAACAATTTTTTAATTGTTTACTTGAAATTCAAATTGAACTGTCATCCTGATTTATTGATGTTGTTATTGTTAAATCTGTGTCTTAGGCCAGGTTTTCTAGAGAAGTAAAACCAGTGAAACATATACATATATAAATATAAAGAGTTTATTGTCTTACAACTGAAATCCCCAGTGGAAGAGAAAGAAAAAGAGTCTTTTCTATGTGTTCATTTTGTTGGAACAGGCCACGCCCCCAAGGAAGAATAACATAGCTGCTCATCATAGAACTAACTATGCCTGTATTAAGCTTCATCACCATAGGAATAAGCATATAGCAACTGCTAAACTTCTGGAAATCCTGGGCTAGTCAAGCTGACATAGAACCCTAACCATTACAGTCCACTCTTGTCAATTCAAAACCTGTGAACAACATGCATAATCCCTAAATAAAGAAAATTGTAAAGCCATCCTTGCACCTCACATGATATAACTAAAAGAGAGTACACATGCTCCATTTGCATCTTATACTTCACAAATGAACAAATAAAAAATATTTGATGCACACATACAAAACAAACAAAAATTATGTATTCATTTACATGTACAAAAACACATTCTGCAAGCCAGTCTCCTGCCTGTAGGCACAGAGACTTACTCAGTCCATGAACCTAGCAGCTGATCTGTCACAGCCTTTCCCAACAACTTTGTTCTTGCCAATTTTCTATGTAGGGATCTCACATGCCATTCACATCTTCTGTAATGATGGGCCTGGGATCCTTTGTTCCTGAAATGGAAAGTAACTACTCCCCCCTTTTAGTTACACATTTCCTACAATTACAGTTTTGATGAACACAATTAATCCTACTAGCAAGACCACCAGGAAAAATCCAAAACAAAAACGACAATCTGATTGGCTACTACAAGAATAAGCAAGTTTTTCATCAGGAAGCCATCAAAGCAAGCAATCAAGTCCCTTCAGGACAAATACCTTTCCAAGACTGAATCTCAAAGGGAACACATGGATAGGAACATAAGATTGCTGGTGACTATGTTGGACAGCTGGTGAGTGGAAGAGGGGAAAAACCAGCAATGTAGATATGGGCTGAGTTCGACCACATTCTATAGATTCTCATTGACTTGGATATGAGAGATACACAAGGAAGAACTGTTTGGTCTGAAGAGTGATGAGACCTGCAGATTCCTGAGCCCATGGTCAAGGACATAACTGGCAAGTTTGAAACTCTAACCTTGTGGTAGAACCCAACCTTGTTGCTCAGTGCTTTATTCCAAAGCTTCACACTAAATATGCTCTCTATTTTTTAAGTACTGAAGTAAGATCTACCTCCTTTAAAAACTTTCCACTTCTTCACTAAAAATAATTTATTTATCTTCTCTGAACACTCACTTACATTCCGTACCAACTTATTATGTATAAAAAATATAATTGTTGTGTTAAATACATGTATTTCCAATTGACATGAATTAAACTCCCTATCAACAGAAAAAGCCCCATCTAATATTTATTATGTGATATTCCAGCATATGTTGATTATAATATAAATCTTTATTACTAATTGCTTGCACAGATTATTGCATTTTGTTAATATATTTTGAATGTTTTTCTTTATTTGACTTCATTGACAATAATGAATTTTAAACTTAAATAAAATAAGAAAGAATACAAAAGAGCTCCTTTTTATTCTGTTTTGTTGTCTTCTATAGATTTCTCTTAGGACACATTGTCCTGAGGAAACAATCGTTGGAGAAGGATGTCATGCTGGGTAAGGTGGAGGGTCAGAGAAAAAGAGGAAGACCTCTAACGAGATGGATTGGCTAGGTGGCATCATTGATGGACTCAAGTGTGGCAGCGGTAGTGAGGTTGGCCAAGGATCGGACATTGTTTCGTTCTGCTGTGCAGGGGGTCGCTATGAGTCGGTTCTGACTCAATGGCACCTGACAACAACAACATAGTTTTCTCATACTCTACTTCCTCTGCCTCTCTCCATCTTAATAATTTTCTGTCTTTGCTTATATCTAATTCTATTTCTCTTCCTTCTATACATTCCTTGTATGATGCACTTCTTGGTATATACAATTTACTCTCATATCGATATCCTCATGTCACCAACCACTTTTTGTTTTTGTTTTTCTGTAGTGCTAACTTGTAATTGCAATGGATCATTGAACTAGCAGAGAAGAGTTAAGTGCATTATTAAGGACATTACATGGTGCAACTCAAGTTCAGAATCAGCAAGCGACACCTCTGAATCAGGAACAGGATCAGTAAACAAACAAAGTTGGAAAGACCTTCACTAATTGGTGAACACAGTTCTCTCAGCGTTTCTTAGGATGTGCAAGCAAGCAGGCTCCTGGTTTTCCATGCACACTTCTTCTTAACTCACTCAGCACTCACCTTCTCTTGGCAACCCAGCAGTCCTTCCCTCAGTGCCCTCAGGACAAGCTACTCTCTGTCATATCAGGACAAACCTTCTTTTGGTCATCCCAAACCCTCTCTCATCAGTGCAGGTCTCCTTTCAGCTCCTCATGACAAGCATCTCTTAGCGATGTTAGGACAGACTTCTTTTTGACCATTCACACCTACTCAATCATGGAAGTGTGTCTCTGTCTTTAAGCTTTCTGTTTCACCTTCTCCAGTGCTAACTGACCCAGATCTTAACAAGGGTAGCATTCTGAGCAGAAGCGTCTGCCCTCACCCTGACTCTGCCACCAGACGGCTTCCAGGTCTTCCATTTTCCACAATGTTACTGCCTTTCACACATGTTTCAACTCTTTTAGCAGGTTTGACACCTCTTCTCTCTTTGCTTCTTCCTTCTTCCTGTCTATCAGGTCTTTATCATTTCTAAAACTTATGCGGGGTTGGCAAGCAAACTCCTTTTTAATTTCAAGGCATAGTCCTGCCATAAGGGTGAAAAACTGCCCAATGTCCTTGGTGGGCCATAGACATTTCATTTATGTAACCTGGCACAGAGTTTCTGTGGCTATAAATTTTTAAAAGAACAGAAAGCCTCATCTTTCTCCAATATAATGGCTGGTGGGTTCAAACTTCTAACCTTTCTGTTAGCATGACAGTGTCACCAGTGTACATTCCATAATCTATAATCATTTCACATATACATAATTATTTCATTTGCATATTGTATTGGCCAATTCCTCCACCACTAGTCTGACAGTTTGTCCTACAGTGGTGGCTTGCTTTTGCTGTGATTCTAGAAGCTATGTTGTTGTTGTCAGGTGCCATCGAGT
>NW_006408766.1:2436579-2437694 GCF_000296735.1 Chrysochloris asiatica
CCACAATGGACAGCTTTTAACTGAACTTCCAGTGAAGACTGAGTAGGAAGGAGGGAAAACTAATTACTTATGAATATGTAGTCACTAAAAACCTTATGAACACTGTGAAACACTGTCAGATAGCACCAGAATATTGAATACTGAAATGTGATGAAGAGCACGAATATATAGTCAGATATAGTGGCAGAGGAAGGAACTCTGGTAGCATAGTGGTTACAAATTAGGCTGCTAAGTTCAGGTTCAACAGTTCAAAATTATGGGCTGTTCTGCAGGAGAAGGATGAGGCTTTCTGCTCCCTTAAATATTTATAGTCTTGGAAACCCTGTACTGGGTCACTATGAGTCAGAACCTACTCCACAGCACATAACCATGACCACCACAGAGCCAGAAGATGAGCTGCTCAGGTTGGAAGGCACTCAAAATACTACCACAGAAGAGCTGCCTCCTCAAGTAAAGTAGCCTGTGATGACACGAATGTAGTAAGGTCCCTCGGGACCTTCATTTGCTAATGGGGCACAACTAAAAATGAGGAAACACACCTGTAAAATCCATCAATAATTGCAACAGGGATGTAGGAAGTATGATTGTAGGAAAATAGGATATTTTAAAAAATGAAATGGACCACAGAAACATCAATACCTTATGCATTACTTATCTGAAATAGATTGATATTGGCCAATATGAATCAGACAAGCACATTGTTTACTATGTAGGGAATGACAGATTAAAGAGGAGTTGTGTTGCATTAATCATCTAAAAGAACAGGTCAAGATCTGAGTTGCAGTACAAAGCTGTACTTTTTGTACTGCAACTCATATCTTGACATCCACATGCCTACAAGGAAGATCAGTTAATACCACTATTCTTCAAATTTATGCACCAACCACTAAAGCCAATAATGATAAAATTGAAGAATTCTACCAACTTCTTCAGTCTGGAATTGATGAAACATGCAATCATGTTTTGCTGATAACCACTGGCAATTGAAATGCAAAGATCTGAAGCAAAGAGGAAGGCTCAGCAGTTTGAAAACATAGACTTGGTGACAGAAACAATCCTGGAGATCACATAATAGAATTTGTCAAGACCAATGTCTTCTTTATTGCAAATATATT
>NW_006408766.1:2437794-2447942 GCF_000296735.1 Chrysochloris asiatica
AGAATTTGTCAAGACCAATGTCTTCTTTATTGCAATATATTAAAAAAAAAAAAAAAAAAGCAAATGTAAAAAAACATAGCTCTCACCAGATGAAATACACAGAAATCAAATTGACTACATCTGAATAATGAGATGGTTGGAAAGCTATATGTTATCAGCGGAAAAAGGTCAAGGGCAGACTGTTGAAAAGACATCAATTGCTCACTTTTGAGTTGAGACTGAAGCTGAAGAAAATTTAAACAAGTCCACAAGAACCAAAATATGACCTTGAATATATCCCAATGAAATTTAGAGATCATCTGAAGAACTGATTTGATCCATTAGACACTGAAGATTAAGGGAGAGATAAATAACAAGACAACATCCAAAATATACATGAAGAAAGCAAAAGGTCAATAAACAAAAAAGGATAAAAGCAAAATGTCAAAGAGACTCTGAAACTCTCCAGTGTAGAGATGTTAAGCAAATGAATGAAATGAGGAGGTGAATGAACGGAATAGAAAATTTCAGAAAGCATCTAGAGAAGACAAAGTCAAATATTATAATGAAGTGGGGTTAGAAAACCTAAAGGAAAGAATAGGCTTACCATTTCTTAAGCTGAGGATATTGAAGAAAAACATCCAAGCCTCAACACACAAAAAATGTAGAATTCTATGGGAAAAATATTGAATGATGCAAAAAGCATTAAAGAAGGTTGGAGGAATACAGAGCATCACTGTACAAAAAAGAAAAAGAAATGGTTGATGTTCAACTGTTTCAGAGGTTATTGTTCTTAGGTGCCATCGAGTAGGTAACTGACTCATGGCGATCCTATGCACAACAGAATGAAACACTGTCTGGTTCCGAGCTAACCTCTTGAGCCCATTGATGCTGCCACTTTGCCAATCCATCTCACTGGGGGTCTTCCTCTTTTTCTCTGACCCTCCACCTTACCAAACACAATATCTTTCTCCAGCGACTGGTCCCTCCTGACAATATGTCCGAAGTATGAGAGATGGAGTTTGGCCATCCTGGCCTACCAAGGAGCACTCTGGATGCACTTCTTCCAAAACAGATCTGTTGGTTCTTTTGGCAGCCCATGATGCTTTCAATAGTCTCCTCCAACACCATAACTCAAAAGCATCAGTTCTACAGTTTTTCTTATTCACTGTCCAGTTTTCATATGCACATGAGGTTATTGAAAATACCATGGCTCGGGCTTCAAAGGGAACATATGAAAAAGAGCCAATGATACTAACAATTGAAATCCAAAATTCATTGAAGGCATTGACAAAACAAACAAACAAACAAACATAAAAACTAGTCTCTGGGAATTGATGGAAAACAAATTGAAATCGTCAACTAACTGATGCAGCACTAAAGGCACTCACTCATCTATGCTAAAGAAATTTGCAAGACAACTATCTGGCCAACTGAATGGAAAAGATCTATATTTGTTCCCCTTCCAAAAAGAGGTGACCATCTGTGGGAATTGTCTGACAATATCCTTAATATTGCAAGTAAGTAAAACATCGCTAAAAATAATTTAAAAACATCTGCAACTATACATTGATAGAGGACTTCCAGAGGTTCAAACTGGGTTCAGGATAGGACATGGAATGAGGTATATCATTGCTGATATCAAAAGGAACACTTAATTTTGCTCATGATGAACTCATAGAGAGACCAAGAGGCAGTTGTTAGAACACAACCAGGGAACACAGATGGTTTAAAATTTGGAAAGGTGTGGATCAACATTGTATTTTTTTCACCAAAATTATTCAATCTGTGTCCTGAGCACATAATCTGAGACACTGAGTTACATGAAGAAAAATCGTATTTTGATTGTAGGAGGATTTATTAACAATCAGTGATATCCTGACGATATTACCCTGAAATGGAAGAAGAATTAAAACACTGCTAAAGATCACAGCCCTCAGTATGGGTTGCACTTCAATGTAAAGAAAACAAAAATCCTCACCAGTGGATCAGTAAACACCATCCACACAAGTGGACGAAAGAGTGTCGAAGAGCAAAGATGTCAGCTTGAGGACTAAGGTGCGTCTGACCCAAGTCATGGTGTTTTCAATAACCTCATATGCACTCAAAAGCTGGACAGTGAATAAGGAAGACCGTAGAATTGATGCCTTTGAGTTATGGTGATGGAGAATACTAAAAGTGCCATAGACTGCCAAAAGAACCAATAGATCTGTTTTGGAAGAAGTGCGGTCAGAGTGCTCCTTAGAGATGAAGATCGCCAAACTTCGTCTCTCATACTTTGGACATATTGTCAAAAGGGAACAGTCGCTGGAGAAGGATATCATGTTTGGTAATATGGAGGGTCAGAGAAAAAGAGGAAGACCCTCAACAAGATGGATTGGCCAGGTGGCATCATCAATGGACTCAAGTATGGCAACAGTAGTGAGGTTGTCCCAGAATCGGACATTGTTTCATTCTGCTGTGCATAAGGTCGCTATGAGTTGGTTCCGACTCGATGGCACATAACAGCAACAACAACAACATACAAGTGGAGAAGAGATTGAAGTTGTCAAAGACTTCATTTTGCTCTGATGAACCATCAATACACATGGAAGCAGCAGTCAAGAAATCAAACAAATCAAAGATTTGCCTTAGGCAAATCTGATGCACATGACCTCTTCAGAATTTTCAAGAACAAAGATGTCAGTTTAAGGACTAAGGTCTATCTCACCCAAACCCATGTTTTTCTCTATAACCTCATATTCATGTTAAAGTTTGACTTAAGGATAATCATAGAATAATTGATGCTTTTGAGTTATGATGTTGGAGGAGAATATTAAAAGTACCATGGACTGTTAAAAGAACAAACCAATCTGTGTTGGAAGAAGTACAACCAGAATGCTCCTTGGAAGACTGGATGGCCAGGTTTAGCCTCTCATACTTGAGACATGCTATCAGGAGGCACCAGTAACTGGAGAAGGATATCATGTTTGGTAAAGTGGAGGTTCAAAGAAAAAAAGGAAGAACATTAAGAGTTGTATTGGCACAGCAGCAATTGGTTCAAACCTAGCAACAATTATGAGTTGGCACGGGACTAGGCAGTTTTTCATTATGTTGTGAATAGGGTCACTATGAGTGGTCACAGACTTGAAGTCACCTAATGCCAACAACAACAATCCCTCTGTATGTACCAATCACAGGGCATGCTTCAATTTAGGACCAGAGAAAAAGTATCAATCCATTAAATTGTTTAATTTTTCCCAGTAAATGTCAATCAACCTTGACCAAGATAGCAAATTCTCTGGTTTACAAAACTAGTACAAAGCTATTATCTCATGATTTTGGATAAAACTCTCAAGCTATTTTTCTCAAAGAACCAGCGCAAAAGGCACCATACAGGAAAATATTTCTCCCTTCCATGTACTGTATTATATTCTAAAATGAAAATATCTGCATGTTTCTTCTTGGGCAACTATATAAATTTTAGATATTTAAATGACATAAATGTAACTAAATATTATTCTGTTACTTATTAGTATCAACAAAAAACTATTTTTGAATATTGTGCTATCTCAGCATTTTTCCCTTAAAAAGAAATCGCCTTTCTCCCAAACATTATTCCTTTTCAGAATGATCAAGTCAGGAAAATAAATGTAGGTTTATACAACTTGTGCCTCCATCATGATGAATTCCTGTCAGCAATTTCCAAAAGTTATCTTCATTTACTCTACCTAGTAATTCCAGAACAACTAAAATGGTCATTTATTTCCCAAGTCACTTACAGTAATCTACGCAGTGTGTCTTTCTCAACTGTCAATAATACTCATTTATATGTTCTGTTTGGTGATTTCCTTATTCCAAAGAAATGGCAATTTAATTTTACTAAAGAGTAACTTGCTGAAAATTAATAGAATTTGTTTACTCCCAATCTTACAGAACATTAGATACTTTAGACAATTAATTGTTTTAAAAGAAAATAAAAATTCATATTTTACTTAACAAACATGCATACAGACAGAGTCAGTGTGTGAAACAAATACTATCATACTAAATCTATTAGTTTCATTATTGTGGTGATGAGAACATTATTGCATATGCAATTGGTATATGTGGATGTTCAGGGTATTTTTTAATATAAAATTATCTGCCTGTAAAAAAACACCCATTCTTTGCAATTACAGTGCAATATCTTGTTTGAATGAATACACAGGGGTCTGAAAGAAATACAGAAATTCTATATTCTTCTGTGCTAACACTGCATACTCATTATCAGTACTTATGTGTAAGTATGCACTTCCCTCAAGGAAGTTTACAAATTCAGAAATAATATGATGAGAAAGAAGTTACTCCAAGCAATTTTCAAATGTAATAAAGTTTAATGTGACAGAAAAATGCATATATTTCGGCCTCCAGCTCCGATTAGATGTCAATGGCAGTCAAGAGCGATCCCAATGGCAATTCAGCTAAATTTTAGTAGTTGCAGTAATTATCCCTTCTTTTTGGAATCTGTGTGAGATAGAAAAGAAGCATAGTTCTTAAAAAATCAACTAGTGAAAGTGTCAAAATTAAAAGTGAAATGTATTTTGTTGTTTTTAAATGCTGTTGAAATGGTTCTGACTCATAGTGATCCTTTATAGGGTTTAGAGGAACAGCTTTTGGCTTTGAACTGCCTATCTTGTGTTTCAAACTGACCTTGTGATCCGTTTCTTATCCTACAGCACCATATTTTGTGTGTGTGTGTGTGGTTGTTGTTGTTAAGTGCTGTCAAGTCGGTTCCAACTCATAGCTACTCTGAATAGGGTTTCTAAGGAGTGGCTGGTGAGCTTGAACTATCGACTTTGCAGTTCCAACTGACCTTGCAGTCCAACACATTAACCCACAACACCACACCTTAGTGAGGGATTAATTTACAATAATGAAAAATTTATTGGATTTATAAAAATCATTCATTTATTTTCATTGAATATAATTTTTAAAATTTGAACTTTCAAAAAATTCAATGAAAATATAACTATCAAACTTATTTCTGCATTGTTGTTGTTGGTGTGCCTTCTATTCAGTTCCCATTAACAGTGAACCAGTGTATGGTTTTCAAGGCTGTAAATCTTATGGAAGCAGGAAGCCTTGTCTTTCTCTTGCAGAGCAGCAGATTGGTTAGAATTGCTTACCTTGCAGTTGGAGTCCTGATGTGGTGCTATAGGATAAGCACTTGACCACAAGATCAGTTGGCAGTTCAATCTCACGAACCACATCTCAAAAACCCAATACAGGATTGTTGTTAGTTTTACCCAACTCACAGAACTTAACAACAACAATAAACCTTGCAGTTAGCCCAACACGTAACCCACTTCACTATCAGGGTTCCTAGTGTTGATGAGTAGTTTTTTTTTTTCCTCTCAAGTCTTTTTTTTGTGTGTGTGTGTTGTTGTTGTTGTTGTTTTCATTAAGCTGCATTTAAAATTCACTTTAAAAAGGGGGGTGGAGAAAAACAATGTCATAAGACTTCAAAAAGTATCTTCTTTTGTTGTTGTTCTGGTTTGTTGTTTGGTTTTGTTTGCATTTTAATGTGATAAGGCTCAGTTAGTGTGCACTTGAAAATTTTTGAGGTTACTGAAAGAAAACCACCTGTCACTCATTAATTTTTATCATCTAAAAAGGCAAAGCACTCCTTGCACCTTGCAACCAAATACCTCAGGGCATGGACTATATTGGATTTTATGTCAGGTCAAGCAGGGCGAGTAATGAACTCTGAGTAATACACTCTTGACATGACAGAGAATGTAGCTTTAAATCATTACATTAGTTTTCTGTCATCTAAACCCACACTAAATGGCATTTGTTTTCTCAAAGTCTTTAAATGATTGATAGCCTCATATTACAAAATATTCAGAAGGAATCCTTAACTATTGTTCCTCTAGCTGACTACATATGTTAGAAAATTATTTCTCTATCTCTCTCTTACTAAATGTGTCATTTGAAAATGTCATGTTGTATTATGTCAGAATATTGGATATGTTTGTGAGGCTTCTAAATATATTCAAAGAAAGGTATTATTTGTACATTGCACTAAATATGAATGTTAAACCGTACAAGTTCTATATTATAGGTATATGCTACATAAACATAAGTGAATTCAAATTTGTTTATTAAAAATATAAGCTTCAAACATAATTAAATGAAATGTAGAAACAAATACAGTAATCTTTCATATTTGTCATACTATGGTAGCTAGCATGTCACTGTGATTATGGAAGCTATGATACCAGTAGTTTAAATACCAGCATTATCATCCATAATGAACAGACTTCAGCTGTGTTTTCACACTAAGAAAGACTAAGAAAAAGGAGAGACAGACTACTTCATAATATTTAGTCAGTGAAAACCTTATGAATAGCAGTGGAATATTCCCAACACCACAATACTGAGTATTGAAACATGATGAAGATCACCAGAATAATGTTAGCAATGTGCGTAAGTATAGCAATGATTGTGAGATTGGTGCAAGACCAGCAGTGTTTCCTTCTGTTGTGCATAAGATCCTGAGTTGTTACTGGCTGTATGGCTCCTAACAACAACAATCTTTCATGTATACTTGATCCCAAGGTTCAAAAAATTTTAGTCGTATTTGCTTCATTTACATACACATAAAGTAAAAAGATTAAATACTAAAAGAAATAACACATTATAAAGAATTCAATAGATAAACTCAATATTTAATTTTTTTTCTCCATTTCAATCATGTCAACAAAATAAAAAATAATATTCTAATATAATCTAGCATACATTCCATTTCTAATTTCTCACAAATATATTTGTGCCTCTCCCCTCATTACAAAAAGTACTATCAATGTTCACATAACTCATGTCACACATTATATTTGTTGTTTATGTCTCTTCAATCTATTCAATATAATATTGTTCTTCCATTCCATATTTTTTATAATATTGATTTTTTAAAGAGTTTCATAAAGTTGTGTTTGTGCATATTACATTCCAGATTTTCAGTAATGTTACATTACTGATTGTTTTTAGGTGCCATCGATATGGACTTATAGAAACATTATGCACAGCAGAATGAAACACTGCCCGATCCTGGGCCAACCTCACTACTGTTGCCACGCTTGAGCCTATTGATGCTGACACTTGGCCAACCCATCTTGCTAGGGGTCTTCCTCTTTTTATCTGACCCTCCAACTTACCAAACATGATCACCTTCTCCAGAGACTGGTCCCTCATGACAATATGTCTGAAGTATGAGAGATGAAGTTTGGACATCCTGGTCTAAAAGGAGCACTTTGGCTGCACATTTTCCAAAACAGATTTATTGGTTCATTTGGCAGCCCATGGCACTTTCAATATTCTCCTCCAACACCATAATTCAAAAGCATCAATTCATTTACGGTCTTCCTTATTCACTGTTCAGCTTTCACATGCATATGAGGTTATTGAAAATACCATGGATTGTATCTGGCTCAACTTAGTCTTCAAGCTGACATCTTTGCTCTTCAATATTTTTAAAACGTCTTGTGCAGTATATTTGCCTAATGCAACATGTCATTTTATTTCTTGACTGTTGCTTCCAAGATTGTTGATGTTTGATCCAAGAAGAAAGAAGACCTTGATAACTTCAATCTCCATTGATAAGAATTTTGTTTAATGGTCCAGTGGTGAGGATTTTTGTTTTCTTTATATTGTGATGCAATCCATTACAAAGGCTGTGCTCTTTGATCTTCATCAGTAAATAGTTTAAGTCCTCTTAACTTTCAGCAAGCAAGGTTGTATCATCTGCATATTGCATATTGTTAATGAGTTTGCATATTGTTAATGAGTCTTCCTCCAATCCTGATGCCACGATTTTCTTCATATGACCCAGCTTCTTGGATTATTTGCTCAACGTATAGGTGGAATACGTATAGTGAAAGAATACAACCCTGTCACACAGCTTTCCTAATTTTAAACCATTCAGCATTCTCATGTTCTGTTCGAACAACTGCTTCTTGGTCCAGGAACAGATTCCTCATGAGCATAATTAAGTATTCTGGAATACTCATACTTTGCAATGTTGTCATGATCCACACAATCGAAAGATTTGCATAGTAAATACAGCACAGGTAAACGACTTTCTGATATTAGCTTCTTTCAGCCAAGTTCCATCGAATATCAGCAATGATAACCCTCATTCCACGGCCTCTTCTGAACCCAGCTGGAACCTCTGGAAGTTCTGTGTCAGTGTATGCTTGTAGCTGTTTCTGTATTGCTTTTAGTAAAACTTTACTTGCATGGAATATCAAAGAGATTGTCCAATGATTCCAGCATTCCATTGGATCACCTCTCTTTGGAATGGACAGAATACAGATTCCTTCCAATCAGTTGGCCAAATAGTTATCTTCCATATTTCTTGGCAGAGATGAGTGAGTGCCTCCTCACTTTCTTTAAAGATTTCAATTTTTATTCCATCAACTCCTGGTGCCTTATTTTTTGGCAGTTCCTTCAATGCCCTTTGGACTTCTTCCTTCAATATCATTGGCTCTTAATCATACAGTGCGGGAGTGCAGCTCTCGCAGGGTTGCAGGACACGAGAGGAGACAAGGAGTTGGTGAAAGTGAAAGCAATGGAGGAGTCTCCGCTTAGATGGCTGATGGAACTGTCTCTCTGTCTGTCTGCCCCAGCTCAGCAAGTCTTTAATTTTATACTTAAAATTACACAATGCATAATGATTTGATACTTTGATTTTTCCTTTTAATTATTACACACTTTCAATCGTAACATTCTTTCACCCAATGCTTACAGAACCTTAACAAAAGTATTCCTATGATGTCCAACCTGATCTTTCCAATATCCTGTTCTTTTCTAACCATTAAGCATTTTTCTTTTGACATCATCTCCTCTCCGCAGGTGATAGATTGTTTATTTCTTTTGAGGCCGTGGGGCATATTAAAAAGGCTCAACCTGACTAATTGTTGCAGGAAAGGTAGATTATTAAGTTTTGACCACCTTTCATTTATGTTCGCCATTTTCTGCCTATTTATGTAGGTGCCTATATGTAATAGTAGGGGTTTGTGATTTCTGGCTTGTAATTGACTTAGGTGAGTTCTATAGGGGTCAGTCAGTTTCACTTTCATTTGTTATCTGCTTTTGTGATCTCATAAATGCAGTTACTTTGTACTTAGGTTTTCTGTGAAAGGGAGTAGCTCATACAATTCTCTTTGAATTCAACCCACTGAAGCTGAAACAATTGTTGCCAGACCGGTTTCTTCCTAAGGTCTGCAGAACTCACAGTAAAGACCATGAATATTACAATATCATATTTTTTACAAGTGAATTCAGAGTTATCCTAAAGGGAAGATAGAGGATGCTTTTCCAGAGAATCGTCTGCTTTGCATGATGTTTCTCCTTTTGCTGGGACAGTGTCAAACAGCAAAAGTGGAATCGCTTCCCGCATCATAGTACTTTTTTTTTTTTTTTTTTACGTTATATTGTAAATTTTATGATAATTTACATGGGAGAAACTTAGTTTTACATTCAACCAATCCTATATCATTTCATTGTCATGGTTACGATCCACTCCATGCATCATCAACCAACCAAAGTGTATACCCTACTAGCCTGTCCCCTGGTTGTCAACTTCCTTGTTATTTTTCAAGGTAGCATAATATTTCATTGTGTGTATTTACCACTGTTTGTTTATCCATCTTTTTGCAATTGTAAATAGTGCTGCTATGAATATTGCTGTGCATATATCTACTCATGTTATGGCTCATATTTCTTGTGGGTAAATACCAAGTAGAGGAATTTCTGGATCATAAGGCATTTTTATTTCCAACATTCTGAGAAAGGACCATATTGCTTTCCAGAGAACTTGGACCTTTTTGCAGTCTCACCAGCAATACAGGGGTGTCCCAACCTCTTCACATCCCTGCCAGCATTTATTGTCCTCTACTTTTTTATCTTTGCTGTTATTACTGGTGTGAGATGATATCTCATAGTTATTTGGATTTGCAGCTCTCTAATGGCTAGTGACCATGAACATGTCTGCATATGTTTGTTAGGTGCCTGGATCTCCTCCTTGGTGAAGTGTCTGTTCATGCCCTGTGCCCATTTTTTAAGTGGGTTATTTGTCTATTTCTTGTAGAGGTGTTGTAGTTTCCTATATATTTTTAGAAATAATTCCCTTGTATGATGTGTCATTG
>NW_006408766.1:2448507-2456174 GCF_000296735.1 Chrysochloris asiatica
TTTTTTTCCATCTCTTTGAGGAATGTTGTTGGAATCTGGATTGGGATTTAATTATATGTGTAAATTGCTTTGGGCAGTGTTGATATTTTCACAATGTTAAGTCTTCCTATCCAGGAGCTTGGTACATTCTTCCATTTTTGAAGGTCTCTTTTGGTTTCTTTTAGTAGTGTTTTATAGTTTTATTTGTATAAATCCTTTTTTTCTCTGGTTACATTTATTCCTAGATATTTCATCCTTTGGGAGGCTATTGTAAATGATATTGCTTTCTTAATGTCCTTTTCAATGTTGTAATTTCTGGCACAGAGGAATCCAACTGATTTTTGTATGTTGATCTTATATCCTGTCACTTTGCTGAATCTTCCAAAGAGATCTAGTAACTTTTTTAATGAGTCTTTGGGGTTTCTATATATAGCATCATATCATCTGAAGATAAAGAGGGTATTACTTCCTCTTCGCCAATTTGGATGCCTTTAATTTCCGTTTGTTGGCGTATAGCTCTTGTTAAGATTTCCAGCACAATATTGAATAGGAGTGGTGACAAAGGGCATCCTTATCTGTTTCCTGTTCACAGAGGAAAGGCTTTCAGTTTCTTTTCATTGAGAGTAATGGAGGCTGTTGGTTTTGTATATATGCTCTTAATTATGTTGAGGATTTTCCCTTCAATTCCTATTTTGTTGAGTGTTTTTATCAGGAATGGATGTTGGATTTTGTCAAATGCCTTTTTGCATCAATCAATATGATCATGTGGTTCTTTTCTTTTTTATTATTTATATGCTGGATAATGTTGATAGTTTTTCTAATGTTGAACCATCCTTGCATCCCTGATATGAATCCCACTTGATCATGCTGTATTATTATTATTTATTTATTTTTGATGTGTTGCTGGATTCTGTTGGCTAGGATTTTGTTGAGAACTTTTGCATCTATGTTCATCAGGGATATTGGTCTATAGTTATCTTTCTTAGTGACATCCTTCCCTGGTTTTGGTATGAGGGTTATGCTTGTTTCATAAAATGCATTAGGAAGTTTTCCATCCTCCTCTATCATCTGGAATAATTTGAGTAGAATTGGTGACAACTCTTCCCTGAATGTTTGATAGAATTCACCAGTGAAGCCATCTGGGCCTGGCCTTTTTTGGTTGGGAATTTTTTGATGACCTGATCAATTTCTTCTTTTGTTATGGGTCTGTTCAGGGTTCCACTTCACTGTGGTTAAGTTTAGGTAGGTCGTTTTTATCTAAAAATGTATCAGTCTCTTCTAAGTTTTCAAATTTTTGGATTACAAGTCTTCATATTATTCTGTTATTATTCTTTTGATTTCCTTTGGTTTTGCTGTGACATCACCCATGTGGTTTCTAATGTGTGTCATTTGTGTCTTCGCCCTCTTTTCTTTTGTTAGGTTTGCCAATGGTCTGTCAATTTTGTTAATCTTGTTACAGAACCAGCTCCTGTTGATTCTTTCTACAGTGTTTCTGTTTTCTATCTCATTTTTTCTGCTCTAATCTTTATTATTTCTCTTATTTTGATGGCTGTAGGTTCCGTCTGTTGGTCTGTTTCTAATTGTTGTAGATGTTGTATTAATGTGTTACTTTTGATTCTTTCTTCTTTTTGCATCTGTGTGTTTATTGCAGTACATTGTCCTCTCAGCTCTGCTTTCACTGTGTCCCAAAGATTTTGGTATGTTGTGTTTTCATTCTCATTTGTTTCTAGGAACTTTGTGAATTCATGTTTAATTTCTTCTATTATCCAGATCCTTTTCAGCAAGCTGTTATTCAGTTTCCATACATTTGACTTCATTTCCTTTGTCTTCCTATTGGTGATTTTTAATCTGCTAGCATAGTAGCCTGAGAAGATGCTTTGTAGTATTTTGATATTTGTAAATTTGTGGAGATTTGTTTTGTGGCCTAAGACATGTTTCATATGCACTGGAAAATAGTGTGTATTGTGCAGTTGTTGGGTTGAATGCACTGTACACATCTATGAGGTCCAGTTGGCTGATTGTGATGTTTATTTCTTCCATGTCTGTCAATTTTCTTTCTGGTTGTTCTAGCCATTTTTGAAAGCAGTGTATTAAAATCATCCACTATTATTGTACATTCATCTATTTCTATCATCAAATCCATTATAGTTTGATTTATATGTTTTGGAGCTGTTTATTTGGGACCATAAATATTTATTATGGTTATATCATGTTCAATATCCCCTTTAATCCTTCGATAATCTCCATCTTTATCTATTATGCTGGGTCTTTCCTTAAAGTTTATTTTATCAGAGATTAGTACTGGTGCTCCAGTTCATTTTTTATTGCAATTAACTTGGTGTATTTTTTCTATCTTTGACTTTTAATCTGTTTTTGTCTCTGTGTGTGAGATGTGTCTCTTGCAGATTGCCTATTGAAGAATCTAGTTTTCTTATCTATTCTGCCACTCTCTGTCTTTTAACAGGTGCATTTAATCCATGTATATATTGTTGTTGTTGTTTGTGCCATGGAGTCGGTTCCAACTCATAGCGACCCTGTGCAGGGTTTCCAAGGCTGTAAATCTTTACGGAAGCAGAAAGCCTCATCTTTCTCCTGTGAAACAACTAGTAGTTTTGAACTGCTGACCTTAAGGTTAGCAGCTCAATACATAACCACTATGCTACCAGAGATAGGTGTGGATTAATTGCTGCCATTTTGTGTGTGTGTGTGTGTGTGTGTGTGTGTGTGTGTGTGTGGTGTTGCTGTTTTATTTGTTCTTTGTGTCTTCCTTTGTTGAGTTCATGATTTTTGTCTTCTTTCTTGGGAGTTTCCTCATAGTTAATGTTTCCATGTTCTTCTTGTATTTTCATTTTCTTGTTATGTTATGAAGTGCTAATTTTCTTTGAGGTTGTCTTATAGCCCATTGAAATTTCTCTCCATTTATTGCATTCTATTTTATCCTATAATCTACCTGACTTAGTTACCATCTGGATCTCTGTTCCTGCGTGTTTACCTTCTTTTACATTGTAATTGTTTTGATCACAGACTGACCTTCCAGATTCTCTGAGTTTTTTCTTATAGTTTTGTTCTTTTCTTGACTTTCTTTCTGTCGATTTAAGTCTGGGAGGTGCTGCCATGAATGTCAATCTCTGGTTGTTTTCTGTAGTTGTTGGTTCTTAGGCAACAGAACTCCCTTTAGGATGTTTTGTAGCACAGGGTTGGATTTAGCAAAACCCGTTAGCTTTGATTAATCCTTGAGTATTTTGATTACATTGTCATATTTGACTGATAGCTTTGCTGGATAAAGGATTCTTGGTTGGCAGTTTTTTGTTTGTTTGTTTGTTTTCTTTCAAGGTTTTGTAAATGTCTCCCCATTGCCTTCTTACTTGCATGGTTTCTGCTGAGAGATCTGAGCTTAATCTGACTTGCTTGCCTTTATATGTAATGCCTATTTTCCCTAGCTGTTTTCAGGAGTGTCTCCTCATCTTTAATTTTGGAGAGTTTGATTATGATGTATCTAGGTGATTTTCTTTTGGGGTCTATCATTCCAGGATCACAGCAACTCACAAGCCACCACAGTACGACAAACTGACAGACATGTGGTGGACATTACTGATTACAAATGGATATTATGGAGTGGACAGTCTGAGCTCAGTTTGCCACCTTCCTGTCACTGACAATTGAATCTTATGCTTAAGGCCTGATTTGTCCACCTGGCCTACTGGACAATGTGAGAGTATAGGTTGTATTCTTTTCCTTGGGTATTTTTACCCAAAACATATACGACCTCAGCTAGTGACCTACCAACAAACCCGTCTCTCTTGCCTTGAGAACACATCTACCTCACCAGAAACTACTTAGCTAATTAATATGTTGTTGTTGTTGATGATGATGTTAAGTGACTGTGAGTGGTTTCTCACTCAAAACCACTCTTTTTGAGGAGTGGCTGGTGAGTTTGAATCACCGACCTTGCAATTCAAAATGACAGTTTGGTCCAGTGCTTATCCTAGAGTGCCACATCAGTTAACTCTGGTGAGGATAGAACAGTGTTTCTCAACTGTGGCAGAGTAGAGCACACACACCAATCTTGCATTAGTTGATACAAGTGACTTTGTGACTATAGGGAGCCAATATCCACTATTACACCTGGCCTTGACCTTCCTCTGTCTCTTCTCTATGGGATTAAATTTCTGTTCTCTTCCATGCCTATGTGCAAGTCATGTTTTTGCTTGTGACCCTAAACCTTGACTGGGCAGTTTGGCACAGTGAAAAGCATCGATGGTTATTTAATACATACCTAAGTTTTCTGTGTATGTAAAGTGGAAATTAGCTCCAAGCGACCTTTTTGGATGTTTTTCATCAAGAATAATTCATTAGTAACAATATCAAGAAACAAAATGCACTGTTAGCATTTTCCGTTTTCAGATAATATGCAACCTGAGACATACTCCAATATTTTGGTGTCTGGTAAATAATCACCCAGTTTCACATTCACATTTCTCCTATTAACATTAATATGTGAATATATAAAATATAGGAATGCTTGTTGTTGTTGTTGTTAAGTGCCGTCGAGTCGGTTCCGACCCATAGCAACCCTGTACAGGGTTTCCAAGGGTAGAAATCTTTATGGGAGTAGAAAGCCTCATCTTTCTCCTGCGGAGCAACTGGTAGTTTCAAACCGCTGACCTTAAGGTTCACAGCCCGATTCGTAACCACTACGTTACCAGAACTCCTTAGTGATTGACTTTTTGGCATTGTGTATACAATATTGTAACAACAGATTTACAAATTTGAATAAATGATTATTTGAATGCACGGAAAATTATTATAAACTAGATTACATTAGACATTTAAAATATTGTTTTTATGCATATTGAACTTTTTTAGTGAACAATTCAGTGTGGGAATAATAGGATACAGTTTAAATTCTGCCTCTGGTTATTGATGATTTGTGATAAGTAACACAATTCTTTCAACCCAGATTTTTCGTACCACTAATGGAATTAGGAGAGATTGTAAAATAGATTTTTCAGAAAGTTGGAGATAATGCTTATCAAGTGTATGACACAATAAGTCAATAAATGTAAATTCCATTTCTTTCTTTGATACAAAAAATAAGATTAGTTCTTATTTCATGGGAAAAATCAATTCAATAAAATATGTACTATATTTTTCATTATGTTAGGGGGAAATGTAGCTAATTCTATTAAAATTTTAATGTGATTGTTTTGGTATACATCCACTGGCATGCACTGAGTGCCTGAGATATTGATCTTCTTAGTGTGAAAGTGCCATAGGCTGCCAAAAGAACCAATAGATACATTCAGGAAGAAGTGCAGCCAGAGTGCTCCTTGGAGGCCAGAATGTCCAAACTTTGTCTCTCATACTTTTGACATATTGTCAGGTGGGACCAGGTCACTGGAAAAGGATATCATGTTTGGTAAGGTGGAGGGTCAGAGAAAAAGAGGAAGACTCCCAACAAGATGGATTGGCCAAGTGGCAGCATCGATGGACTCAAGCATGGCAACAGTAGTGAGGTTGGCCCAGGATCAGGCAATGTTTCATTCTGCTGTGCATAAGATCGCTATGAGTTGGTACCAACTTGATGGACCTAACAACAACAACAGTCTCCAGGAGTCCTGGTGTGGCACTCTTGGTTAATGCGCCAGACTGCAAAGCCATTTGAACTGCAAGGTCATTGGTTCAAGCTCACCAGCTGCTCCTTGGAAATCCTACAGAGCGTCACTATGGGTTGGAATTGACTTGATGGCATTTGACAACAACAACAAGTTTACAGGTCTATAATAGCCCCTTATTTCCTTCATGTTTATCATATAAATATTATCATCTTCTATGTTTACTTGAGATACAAGTAGATACACATAATGAAACAATGCCCACATTGTATGCATTGCATTCAGTTCATATTTTATTTCACCATCAAAAACAGAGTGAGAGCAATAAAGTTTGCAAAAATATATTTTTTATGAAATTTAAGACATTTATGTTTTGAATAAGCAGGGTTTTTTCCAATAAAAATAATCTCTAATTTTGACATTTAGACAATCTTTAAATACATTTTTGGTCTTATTCTGTAGAAAATTAAAATATAGACATGCTTCCTATATCAGTAACATAGCCAATTGAATATTTGTATGAGTAGATATAATAGCTAAAAAGGATATTTGTAGTAGATGGCATCCATTGCTTTAAATCCAGTGGAGGCAGGAGAGCAATTTTTAAGTTTGTAATTGTGTCAACAAATATATTTTCGTGTAGAGCTGCCTTATTTGCATAATGTTCTCAATGGAAGTGGTGGTGGTGTGCCCAACAATAAGTTCTAACTCATAGCAACATTGCATAGGATTTCCTAGGCTGTGAATCTTAATGGGAACAGAAAGCCTCATCTTTTTCCAGGGAACTGTTGATGGTTTCGTACTGCTGACCTTGAGATTAGCAGCCTGACTCATAACCATTGTGCTACTAGAGCTCCTTAATCTTCTTAGTAAAAGCCTATATTTTATTTTACTTTCCCCACCTGTACTTCATTCACCTGAGATTGTACGGCAACATTCTCAAGAACACAAACCAGTAGCTACATTAGACTTTTGCTTTTCTGATTACACAGGAATGCCATCTAGTGTCAAAATAGCAGCTGCATCCTCTCCACATTATGGAATACTACTGATTGCTTATGCAGAGAATTAAGACATTGTACACCATTAGCTATGAAATGTTTTAAAGAACTATATTACAGTGAATTGTTGGAGACACTGTTTGTAAGCAGACAGCAAGAAGAATGTAGTAAAAGCTTGCTTTAGTTGTATTCATTTTTTATTTTTATTTTTTTTTAATAGTGAAAACTTAACAATGCAAAAAAATGAGAGTAGAGTGGCTTTGGAAGATAAGCACGGGAATTTGAAACACAAGGTCAGAGATCCACAAGACAAAGCTGAGGCTTTCTGCTCCCACAAAGATTTTCAGTCTCTGAAACCCTATACAGGGTTGCTGTGAGCTAATGCACCAGACTGCAAAGTTGTTTTCAATCACATGGTCATTGGTTCAAGCTAACTAGCCGTTCCTTGTAAACCCTATACAGGATCACTATGGGTTGAAACCAACTCAACGGTACTTAACAGCAAAAACAACAACAAACACACACAATATGTAAACACTTCTTATGATTAGTTTTAATAAAGGAAGAAGTATTAAAATGAAATTTATTATGTGCCCTTGTGTTAATGTCTACCTGTGGTTTAATGATAAATTATTTATTATGTCTCTTCTAGCCTTAGTTTTTGTAATTCCCAACAAATGAATCTTTTCCTGATGGGTTGGGTAAGGGAAGATGGGGTAAGATGCTGATAGGGTGACAATTAACAGGGTTAATTGTAATTATAAAAATGTGAAACTCTAGCATGGGCATAAAATAAGCCATCTTGGTGATCTTCCACAAACTGGTGCAGCCCTATTTTGTGTGAAAGAAGAGAATCATCCTCCAGCCTGACATTTGAACTGCACATTTGAAACTTGCCAACTTGTACAACCATGTGAGCCATTTCCTGACAGCCCCATGAGATCTGCGGTTATAAGAATTGCAGATGCCTGGCACATTGGAAGGATACTGAGGGGAAGAATAGGATTCATACCAGGAATTACGGAGTGGTAGGAATCCTGTTGTAGCCCTGATAATCACTAGACAGCAATGC
>NW_006408766.1:2459034-2463108 GCF_000296735.1 Chrysochloris asiatica
ATTTATAGCATTTATTTCCCTGATAAGACACTGTTGGATCAGCATTGCACTGGGAACCACAAAGTTAGCAGGTCAAACCCACCAACTGCTCCTTTGAAACCCTGTGCATCAAAACTGTCTCGATGACACTTAAAAACAACAGTAATTAACCAAACTAGTTATTAACCTTGAAAAGTATAATAATAAAATGGATAACTATTGATTTCACATGTAAGAATTGTTATTGTTGTCTTAATATTTTCATATGTATTTAATTTCCTTTAAATGTCCTTCTGAGATATTTTTGCATAATTCTGCTTCTTTGTGATTTCCCCTGCGTTAATGTTTTATGTTATTAAGCAATAGACTCAATTATGAACCGATACTAAAGGAGCATAGTTTTTGCTTTTATCCTATCATCTACAACAGCTGACAACATTTTAAGTTCTACAATCTCATTAACTAGAATACAAAAAAAGAGAGGAGACTTTTATAAAAGTTATTAGAGGATATCATTTTCAAAACAAATATAAAGATCTTTGCTGTCAGCTGCATGCTGGATGTATTTATATTGCTCCTACAATTTACTTTTTGCAATCTGATCTCTGGTTTATCATCTCTGCCAAGCTCCCACATCTCTATATTGTTCTGTGTCTTTAAGGCTTTCTTGAGTTAATGTTTCTTACCACCCAATTGATGAAACATATTTTAACTTTCAAGTAATGAATGGCTCAGTTTAATACCTTTCAAAATGTGAGTCAAACACAGGCCATAGAGTTTGAATTATTTAATATAAAAATGATTAGATTGTTCTGTATCCCAGAGCATGATTGAACATGTCTGTGAAGACTTCCAGTGCATGTAAAAACACCTTCAGCACTTGTCGTCTCTCTGATCTCTTGTAAAAGGAACAGCTCACATCTGTGCCAACGGCTCTTTTCATTAGCCTTCCAGTGATCTGACTCTAATAACTCTTTTCTGCAGTGTAAATTATATTTACTGTAGATAAAAGCTGACATTTTATAATGTCTACCAATTACACTTCTATAACAGAAGTGAGGCAGCTTATGAAATCAATTGCTGTATTTATTCTCCTTTTTCAATTTCCTTTCTAAATCATATTATTTTGTACATATGAAGGATTGGGTGAGAATTATGAAATTACATGTTTATTTTAAGGATAAAATAAATCAAATAGTATATTATTATTATGTTTTAAAATTGGGGAACCCTGGTGATATTTAAAATACCAGTTGCATATCTTTCAGAATCACAGCAACTCACAAGACACCACAGTATGACAAACTGACAGACGACTGGTGGTATCTCTCTCTCTCTCTCTATATATATATGCATTGATAAAAGTCAAAGTTCTAATATTGACCAGAATTCCAGTTGAAATGTTTCACCAAACTGATCCATTGCTGGATGCAGTTACTTTTCTATTTTTGAGAAGCTTGGATTGCTACTTATCAACCAACTAAAAGACATCCATGGCTGTGCTCAAAACAAAGAAAGTGAGGTAGCAGAATGCAGAGATTATAAAACAATATCATCAATATCACTAAAACCCATATTTTTTTCTGAATATAATTTTAAAATATTAGAGGCAAAACACCGGCAGGAAGTTGTAAGAAATTCAAGGTTGATAAAGAAGAAGCTGCGGAGTGAGGAATATTATTGATTGTATCAGAAGGATAATGGCTGAGAGCAGAAAATAAAAAAAAAATATGTTTACTTGTGTTTTCTTGACTATGATAAGGCATTCTATTGTGTGGTTCATGAGAAAATTATGGAAATAATTGCAAACAAACAGGAATTCCAGAACACCTAATGATGCTCATACAGAATCTAGAATAGGAGAGAAGTATGTAGTTTAAAATTATGAAATTTGTATTTTAGGCTTGTATCCTTTTATTGTAGTTATTAATGTACATGCTGAGAAAATAATCCAAGAAGCTGTACTGTATGCAGAAGAATGCAGCATCCATACTGGAGGAAGGGACGCAATATGAAGATAACACAGTATCATTTACTGGACGTCAAGAGGACTTGAGGCAATTACTGATGAAGTTGGAAAACTGTAACCTTTCATATGGATTGCAATTCAATATCAAGAAAACAAAACTCATCACAACTGGACATAAAAACAGCATTATGATAAATGGAGAAAAGATTGAAATAGTCAAGGATTTCATTATATGTGAATCTACAATCAATGCTAATGGAAGCAGAAATCAATACATAAAATGACATGTTGCATTGGACAAATTTTTTGAAAAAGACACCTTTAAAAGTGTTAAAAGAACAAAATTGTCACTTTGAGCACAAAGGTTGTCCAGATCCAAGTCATAGTATTTTAAATTGCTGTATATTTATGTGAAAGATGAACAATGAACAAGGAAGACCAGAGCATAATTGATGACATTAAAATCATAATATTAAATACATATTCTATTTTTTTAAAACACAATTATTTTTCCATCTTTCTCTGAGTGTAGAAGTTTGTGCATTTGTTATTGACTCTTGCCTACATATTCTTTCCACATTTATTCCTTCATTTTAAATATTCAAATTTTATCTTCTAGAATATAGATTCATCTTGAAATATTTTACTTTAGTATTTCCTTCAACACTAGTTGATCATATAAAGCAAATATGATCCTTGATATGCTAAATAATAAGTCCTGGTGTGGCACTGTGGGTTAATGTGCAGGGCTGCAAGGTTGGTTTGAATTGCAATGTTGGTGGTTGAAGCTCACCAGTTGCTCCTTTGGAACTCTATACAGGAATGCTGAGTCAGTACTGACTCAACAGTACTTAACCAACAATGATGATGGTAAATTATATTTTGTCTGGATCATTGTTTTTCTTCCAAGACTGATTTATTTGTTCTTCTGGCAGTCCACGAAACTCTCTCTTCTTTTCACGTTTGGTCAATGAATTATATATTTTGTTTGTTTCAATGATTACAATCTCCTCAGTGTACATTACTTATCCCACTCCCTTCCTGTGATTATGTTTCCATTCCTCCATCTCCTGCTGTTATTTGAAACTTTATTGCCAGAGCTTCCCGCATGATAACAATACTCAATCAACCACAATCATAAACTCATCTGGGGAGAAGTAGCAATATTCTAGACTATTCCTATGAACAATTATTGAAAGTTAAAATGATTGGAGGTGGTCTGATATTGTGAATTTGTTGAAAATTTTCAACGTATGACAGAAAAAAATATTTTTATCTGAATGTTTTTCTTATGGCATAATGTATGGTGTTTCAAATAGGACTTTATATAGGTATAACACTTATTTATGGGAAGAATGGTGGTTTCATATGATAAGCACTGGACTGCGAACCACCAAGATTGGTGGTTCAAGCCCACCAGTTGCTCCACAGGAGAAAGATGAGGATTTCTGTTCCCACAAAGATTTAAAGTCTCAGAAACTCTATACGGGGTCAATATGAATTGGGTCTCTCTTGAAAACAATTAACAATAACAACAGCAACAACATTTATATAAAGGAAAGTATATCCAAAATATTTTTATAAGTTCCCTCCTTTAATAGAGAATTGACTTTTAAAATCAATGATGGTACTAATGACTAAATCAATAGGAACAATTTTGGAGAGTTTGTAGAACTAACTAAAAATGCAAAGAGCATTTCCATTAAGTTCAGAGAATCATTGTTAGTATCTGAACCTCATACATTTCACCTACGATCTTAGCAAATTGGAAGTGATAGAAAATAAATTTTGACAAAGATGATCAAGTAACAACTAATCAGATTGTATTAAAGATGACACAACATTTCTTTAGTATCAAGAGCTGTTTTCTGAATATTGAATTTCCCTTGCCTATGGAAAAAAAAAATGCTTTCACACGCATATGATGTTATTGAAAATACCATAGCTTGGGTCAGGCACACATTAGTCCTCAAGCTGACATCCTTGCTTTTCAGCCTTTTAAATAGGTCTATTGTATATTGGGTTGCTATAAATTGGAATTGACTTGATAGCACAGCACCTTACAACAACATTAGTTGTTGTCTATTTTGTGTGCTCTATTTTCACTTGGTTTTCTATCTTATCTG
>NW_006408766.1:2463208-2464316 GCF_000296735.1 Chrysochloris asiatica
GTTAGCACTGCTGGGTGCTGCACCAAAAGTAAAATTACTGTTTAATAATTTCAATATTATATTGACTTATGTTTTAATTTTAGCTTATATTAAAAAATGTAAATTAAATTAAAATAGTTTCTAATATTATAGTTATTTTTGCTATGCAATTTATTAAATACTTATTACCAAAGTGTTTTACTTAGGGTTTTATATATAAAGCGATCTCAAGATATTCCTGAAAAATTCATTCATTTAATTCCTTTTTCCACAATATTTTGAAGGCCCCTTATATATAACCTCTACATAGACAAAGAGGCAATCATTACAATAAAACCAGGAAACAGTGAATGGTTTAAACTCAGGAAAGGTGAATGCTGGGTCATATTCTTTCACCATATTTAGTTAATCTGTATGCTGAGCACATAACCTGACAAACTGAATTATTTTAAGAATATCAGGGCATCAGGATTGAAGCAAGACTCGTTAACAACCGGTAATATTCAGATGATACAACTTGGCTTGCTGAAAGCAAAGAAGACTTAAAATGCTTACTGATTAAGATAAAAGAAAGCAGAATTTAGTGGTGGTTGCACTTCAATGGAATGAAAACAAAATTCTTCATCATTGGACTAGTAAGCAGCATCCTGATAAATGGAGAAAAGATTGAAGTTGCCAAAGACATCATTTTGCTTGGATCCACTATCAACACTCATGGAAGCAGCAGTCAAGAAATCAAATGATGTATTGCATTAGGCAAATTTGCTACAAAAGACCATTTTTAAAGTACTCAATAGCAAAGATATCAGTTTGAGGTCAAAGGTGTGGCTGGCCCAAGTCCTTTTCAATAGCTTCGTATGAATGTTAAAGTTGAATAATGAATAAGAAAGTACAGAGAAAAATTGATACATTTGAGTTAAGGTGCTGGAGAAGAATATTAAAGGTACCATGGACTGCAAGAAAAATAAGCAACTTTGTGTTGGATGAAGTACAAACAGGATGCTCCTTAGAATTCAGGGTGCCCAGACTTCCTTTCTCATGCTTCAAACATATTACCAGGAGGGACCACTCCTGGACAAGGATATAATGCTTGGAAAAGTGGAGGGACACCAAAATAGAGGGAGACTAC
>NW_006408766.1:2472652-2473811 GCF_000296735.1 Chrysochloris asiatica
GAACAACAGAATGAAATATAATCTTGTGTAGACTTGATGCTGTTGTTAAATGCTGTCAAGTCAGTTCCAACCCATAGTGACCCTGCAGAGACTTGTGAGCTTCAACCACCGACCTTGCAGTTCAAATGGCTTTGCAGCCTGGCACATTACCCCACAACACCACACCAGAACTTGTATTCTTTTAGAACAGTGTAAATACAGTATCACAGAAAGGATCTTGTTTTCCTTAAATCAGTCAAAATTATTGATCACATTGCTCCTTGCTTTAAGTTTTTTTGTAGTCACAAATCATTCATTAGAAGATAACATTCTTTCAGGCAGGGATTTTTATTATTATTATTATTATTATTATTGACAGATAATTTTATTAAAGTCCTAGGATAATGCTGTTCACATTTTGGAGTACCCAATATTTATTGGATTAAGTTAGGAAGAATACAAATTGTTTACAGACATTATAGCAAACTTAGATACCGTTTATTTTATTTTTCTTTCCTCTCATTGCTCCTTTTCTAAATAAGAATTTTATCAAAAGCTTATGAAAGTAAATATGTTTTAATAAAGAAAGGAAGTATATTGGATTTCATTTGTGAGAATAAATTTGGTGAGCAAGCAGTTGATAATTCATTATAGACAAGTAAAGACACTCACAATCTATTTCCAAATATGGTGCTGCACTAGACCACAAAGTTGGTTTGAACCAAAAGGTTGATGGTTCAAACCCACTAGTTGCTCCTTGGAAATTCTTTACACAGGGTAGCTATGTGTCAGAACTGACTCAATGGCACTTAATTGTGACAATGTAGGAAGAATTTTTATGAACTATACTGGGTTTTATAACACTTTGAATGTGTTATCATATGAGATAATATCATTGCTGTATCTTTAGACATATTTTTCTTAAGTTTTTTTCTAAAGACAGAGAATATAATGGGATATATTAATTTACTTTTGGGAGAATTAAATCTACCATTTGTGTTATGAAAAGATATACCATTTCTAATACTCCATTTAAGGGAAGAAGAGAAGATCTACTTTAATTTTTTATTATTGATTTATGCTACTCATCTTCAGAGGTAAAGATGATTTCATATAAATTGCTAGTTCACAAATTTAAAGATATATTGACATTGCTTTTTACCTGTTTTTTTTTTTTTTT
>NW_006408766.1:2474185-2476897 GCF_000296735.1 Chrysochloris asiatica
TGAGGCTTTCTACTCCTGTAAAGATTTACACCCTCGGAAACCCTGTACAGGGTCGCTATGGGTCGGAACCGACTCGACGGCACTTAACAACAACAATATATTTGGAAGTAGTTTGTCTCTCCTTCTTCCTAGTCTGTCTTCATCTGGAAGCTCATCTGAAACCTGTCCACCATGGAGGATCCTGCTTGTATATAAAATATCCATAACACAGTTTCCAGAATCACAGCAAGACAAAAGCCACCACAATATGGCAAACTGATAGATGAGTGGTGGATTCTCTGGATTCATTCATTTTTCAACTTTCTTATATCTAAACATTAACCAAATTTTAGATGATTTTAAATAATTATTTTTAAAATTTACTTTAATTCATACTTTTACAAAACAAATCAAGGTATGAAAGTTTTCCTGCCTTCAATACTATTGACACTTTGTGCTGAAAAATGTATTATGGTGAGTGTATTTTATATTGTGGGATCTAAGCATTGTCCCTGTCCTCTATGTAATAGATTCCAGACATTTGTACCCTCCCTGAGTTGTGACAAATGTCTCCAGACATTGCCAAATATGCCCTGGGGAGGAAAAGTCTGTCTGATTGAGAACCATTGATATATGGCAAGCATATACTATTATATTCAAGTTATACCCAAACTCTCTGTGCCCACAGTCCCATGGAACATTTTACTTCTGAGATTGGAAAAGAAACAGATTTTGCAATATTAGAAATATAAAATTTAGTAACACTATGCCGTAGAAAAGCATAAGAAAAGAAGTATTACCAAACAGTGAAAACTTATATTTACATCTCACTAAAGTTTGAATCAAATCTCTTTTAAAAAATAAAGAGTAAAATAAAGTTATCTATTGTCACTTATCATTCCTTTGACTAGGTAATTTTGTAAAGATTTGTTAATAACACACACCTTCCCACATGCATTTTTAAATAAATGGTCTTTCTTTAAAACCATAATTAACTAATTTTCATATCACATTTTTCATCTTGTCATATGCCAAAGTTGTAGTTTCTACTTCATTTATTCTGCATCCCATTAAGAATGCAAGTTTTAATATCTGATGAAATTGTTGTAGCTATGTCAAACCACACAACTTCCTAAGAAATACAGCAATTTCACCTGAAAGTAAAAAGTAATTCATTATTTCATTAAACAAATACTGTATTTGAAAGCCCACAAAATTTTCTTAAAGATTCATTCTTAAAAAGAATGCAACAACAAAAATAATGGCTTCTAGACACTGTAAACCAAGGACATTTATATTATTGAATGATTTTATTTTAGAGGACTTTTTAATTATGTTGAAGCATCATAACTTAAACATCTTTACTTCTGCACAACTAGGAAGATTATATGGCTTAACCAGTGGATAGCATTCATACTTTTTTCCCTGTCCTTCTCCAATCTTGCAAATAGTGTCATGGAAAGGATAGCAATGATGGAATAAAAGAGGACTGTGGTTTCTTAATTCACTAAATTTCTATGAAATTATTTAGAAATAGATTCTAAATAATCTTTATTGTATTTGTTTGATTAACATTAAGTTAAAATATTTTATAATAAATAATAGCCTTGGTGGATCAGTGACTAAAGAGCTCAACAGTTAATGGAAGATCAGCAGTTGGAACCCACTAGCTGCCTTACAGGAGAAAGATAACAGCCTACTTCTGAAAATATCACATTCTTAAAAAACCTATACAGCAGTTCTACTCCGTCCTATAGGATTGCTTTGAGTCAGAATCAACCCAGTGGTAAGGGTTTGGTTTAATTATTTGTTATAAATAATAATATGACATCTGATTGGGATTTTTTTGTTGTTGTTAGTGCCCTTTCCATATTCCCTTGGAATTTGTCATATTATGGTCATTAGTGTTGCTGTTGTTAAGTGTCATCGAATCACTTCTGACTCATAGTAACCTGTATAGGATTTTCCAGGAGTGCCTGGAGGATTTGAAGCGTCAATAATGTGGTTAGCAGTCCAGTACTTATGCTGTGGTGCCACAGAAAACTCCTCATGGGTCTTACTAGAGACTTACAATCTAGTAAGGATGCATCAAGTGGCAAGGCAAGCAGCATTCTATATCAAATTCTGAATATTGTTGGGTCCAACAAATAAGATGTGCAAATTTTGGCATTAAAATCATTGATGATTTCATAGGATATAATTAAATTACACAAATTGATAACAAGGTATGACATGTCACCAACCGCTGTCACTATACACCTCCTTCTATTTAAGAAAGAAAGAAAGAAAGAAAGAAAGAAAGAAAGAAAGAAAGAAAGACATCAGTGTTTGATCTAACTCAGTTTAATATATTATGCTCCGTGCTTAATTGTGCTCATGAGGAACCTGTGCATAGACCAACAGGCAGTTGTTCAGAAAGAGCAATGGAACACTGAATGGTTTAAAATTAGGAGATGTGTGCGACAAGATGGTATTCTTTCACCATAATTATTCAACCTGTAAACTGAGCAAATAATTCAAGAATCTGTTATCTAAAGAAAAATATGGCATCAGGATTAGAGAAATCTCATTAACAACCTGTGATATGCAGATGATACAACCTTGCTTGCTTAAAGTGAAGAGGACTTAAAATACTTACTGATGAAGATCAAAAACCACAGCTTTTGGTATGGGTTGCATGTCAATGTAAAGAAAACAAAAATCCTCACTACTGGACAAATAAACAACATTCTT
>NW_006408766.1:2477117-2478099 GCF_000296735.1 Chrysochloris asiatica
ACAGTGAATAAGGAGGACCATAGAAGAATTGATGCATTTTAGTTATAGTGTTGAAGGAGAATATTCAAGGTACCATGAACTGACAAAAGAACAAATAGATCTGTGTTGGATGAAGTACAGCCAGAGTTCTCTTTGGAAACCAGGATTACTTTGGACATTGTTAGGAGGTACCAGTCACTGGAGAAGGTTGTCATGCTTGGTATGGTGGAAGGTCAGAGAAACACAGGAATACCTCTAGCAAGATGGATTAGCAACTAGGCAACATCAATGGGCTCAAGTGTAGCAATGATTGAGAGGTTTGCCCAGGACTGGGCAGTGTTTCATTCAGTTGTGCACAGAGTTGCTATGAGTAGGTACTGATTCAATGACACCTAACAATAATAATATTGTCATAAACCAAAAGATAGATACATTTTCATAGAAGATAAACAAAAAACATCGCCATCATGTGTATACCAAGTTGGGACAACCTCATGTGTTATATAATAGAACTACTTCATAGGATTCCCTAGGCTATAATACTCTCAAAAGCAGGTCTCCACTGTTTAGGTTCAGAATACCATTTATTTATGATAGTAATTTAGTCCTTTTTTTTCCACCATGAAAGAAGATTAGAAGAAATTTTAATCCCCATACAGCATGCTACTTTTGTTATACTTTGCCACATTGGTTCCGACCCATATGACTGTATGTAAAATAGAATGAAACATTGCTTGTTCCTTTGCCATCCTCACAATTGCTACTATGTTTGAGCCCATTGCTGTCAACACTCTCAATCTGATATCTTTGTTCTTGAACAATGTAAAGAGGTCTTGGGCAGCATAACTGACTAATGCAATAGTTCTTTTGACTTCTTGACTGCTGTTTACATGATTTCTGATGGTTGATTCAAACAAAATTCATTATTTCACAACTTCAGTCTTTTTTCCATTTATCATGATGTTATTTATTGATACTGTCATGAGAATTTTTTTTTTTTTTT
>NW_006408766.1:2503123-2504178 GCF_000296735.1 Chrysochloris asiatica
TCTTGAAATGGTTGAACATTAACCATTTCCTTTTGATACAATGACTCTGTGTATTCCTTCCATCTTTTCTTGATGCCCTCTGCATCGTTCAATAATTTGCCCAGAGAATCTTTCAATAACGAAAGTCAAGGCTTGAATTTTTTCTTTCGTTCCCCCACCTTGAGAAATGCTGACCATGTTCTTCCCTTTTGGTTATCCAACTCTAAATCATTGCATATTACATTATAGCATTTGGTTTTATCTTCTCGAGCTGGTCTTTGAAATTTCTGTTCAGCTCTTGCACCTCTTCAATTCTTCCATTAGCTTTAGCTTCTCTACGCTGGAAAGCACATTTCAGAGTCTCTTCTGTCATCCATTTTGACCTTTTCCTTCTTTCTTGTCTTCTTAATGACTTTTTTCTCTCTTCATATATGATGTTCTGGATGTCATCCCACAACTCCTCTGCTCTTCTGTCTTTAGTGTTTTATGCATCAAATCTGTTCTTCAGATGATCTCTAAATTTAAGTGGGATAAATTTATGGTCATAATTTGGCTCTCATAGACTTGTTTTCATTTTCTTCAGTTTCAGTTTGAATTTGCATATCATTAATTGATGGTCAGTTCCACAGTCTGCCCCTGGCCTTGTCTTCACTGATGATATGGAGCTTTTACATCTTCTCCTTCCACAAATGTAGTCAATTTGATTTCTATGTGTTCCTTCTGGTGAGGTCCATGTGTATAGTCGTCTGTTATGCTGTCTAAAGAAGGTATTTGAAATGAACACATCATTTGTCTTTCAGAAATCTATCATTCGTTCTCCAGCATCACTTCTATATTTCTTTCACCAAGTCCAAATTTTCCAACTATTGGACCCTCTTTGTCTTTTATTAGAGTAGCCAGAGAGCACAGGGAAATGCTAGTGAAACTGACCAAACAGAGCACTAACAAGGCCAAAGATTCCTTAAGGAAGATTCGTACCAACGCAATGAATAAGCTAAAGAAATCCAAGGACAAACCTCGTCTTTGCTCCCTACTTTTGCATTCCAATCACCAGTAATGGGCAATACATCTTGATT
>NW_006408766.1:2505114-2507357 GCF_000296735.1 Chrysochloris asiatica
GGCGGAAGCGCAGCAGGAGTGACTGGGTTGTAGTGAGACACTTTGGGTTGCACTTGTGGGTCTCTAAGTTGGTCGACCCAGCCTCAAAACCATGATCCAACGGTTAGGCTAGGACCGCGCTCTAGCGTCCAGAGTAAGTAGGACAGCGTGGCCGGCCCCTACAGTCTCTTCCCACTAAGCAGTGTCTTCACACCGACCTGGTCTCCAGACACCTCTTACCCCACCGCTCTGTAGTCTGGGTTTCATTTAACACCTCCACCAGGTCTGTGCAGTTCTCGCACATCATTTAGCCGCCTCCCTCCTGCAAGAGGGCTTCTACACAGACATATAGATATACATATACATATACAAAGAGAGAGAGATAGAGAGAGTCCTAGTGTGGCCCTGTAGGATAACGCTGCACTGGAGTGCAAGGTCGACTTGAACTGAAAGATCAGTGGTTCAAACCCACCAGCTACTCTTTGACTTGACAGTACTTAACAACAACAGCAGCAGTATATATACTACCAAACTTGTGGTACACCACCTCCTGTTTCAAACCGAGTTTGCAGTTATAGTAAAGTACTAAAAAAAATTACAGACACTCCTTATTAGTGTTCTATTGCTGCTGTGAAAAAATTACCAGTAATTTTATTATGTAAAACAGCATAACTTTACAGTTTTGTAAGTTCAGAAGTTCAACAAAATAAAGGGTCTACACTCAGTGTTGAAAATAGGCTGTGTTTCTTCCTGGAAACTCAGGGGGAACTTTCAATCTTTTACCTTTCTCAGCTTCCAGAAACCACCTTCATTCCTTTGTTCCTGGCACTCTTCCTTCTTTCCTTTCAAAGTCAATAAATTATATCTTCCTGATATTCTGACTACAAGAAGGAAATCAGAAAGAAAAAAAAAAAAAGATTCTCTCTTTAAAGTATATATAATATTAGGTTAGGCCCTCTTACTTATCCAGGAAAATCTGTTATTTCTGGGTATTTAACTTTACTCATAAAACCTTATGTTCATGCATGGCAACACATTCATAGGTTCCTGCAAATAGGACAAAAAAAATCTTGGAAAGACTTACTATTTCCACCATAGCTAATTCAAGAATAATTAACTGTCTCTCCACACCTCTCCCCGTGGGATTTGTAACTTTTCATTCTTTGACAGAGTACTGTTTTAGCACATTTATATCACTATCTTGGTGGAGAATATTTGAGAGTCTTCTTCTGCCAGGTTTCCATTTAACTCAGGCTCTGATTCTCATGGGTTTCAGTGTATAGAGACAGATCAACTCTATCCTACTGATAAACATACTGAGGTATGATTTTCACTGGTGGCAGCATGCTTGCTGATTTTTAATACCTCTTAGGTTCTGTTAATTGACAACTGCATAAGCAAATAGTATTCAAATGATTAGATAAAGACCTTTTTTATAAAGAGAAAAATACATAAAAATATAGCAGATCACTAAGAATATTTTTACATTGATTATTTTAAAGTTCTAGAGAGACGTTGTACATTTGTAGCCATGAACTCAAATTGCATAGTCTTAGTATATATGCATGGATCTTAAAATAGGAAATAAACACCACTTTCAAAAATGTAAATTTGTCACATACAGAGAGCTGCACATATGTAGCAGGAACTATTCTGTCAGGCTCAATGATGAAATATATGTATAGATGAAATGTACCTCCAGATGTCCATTTAAGTGAGGTATGGGCAAAAGAATTTCTATTTTTCACTGAAACATAAAAGTGCTATTGGGTCTTATAATACCCAGGATAAGGCTAGATGAGGATGGAGGAGAGAATAAGATACTCTGTATCAGTTCCATGCTACATGGATAGACATTTAAGCCCTCTTTGAGAAAAATAATTCTTATAGAGAGGCAGGAGATAAGGTATAAAAGCATAAATGTTACAGAAATGCCATCTGTAGGAGCATGGTTGCTAAAATCTTAGCTTGAAAATCACTAGCTTTGTAATACTAAATAAATTCCACAGGTTGATGCCTTGGATTTTTCACCACTTGTCACTCAGTTTGTTGTACTGTGGTACCTCACATGTGACTGTGATGCTTCAAGCTATGTGATGAGTTTTTTCAATACCAGCAGAGTCAACCACAGTGGACAAGTTTCAGTTGAGCATCTAGACAATGACAGACTAAGAAGAAGTAGACAAAATAGATGAGTGGGACATACTAAAAATTAAAAAACGTATGTACATCAAAAGACTTCACCAGAAGAGTAAAAAGGGAAC
>NW_006408766.1:2509745-2516841 GCF_000296735.1 Chrysochloris asiatica
CAAGGCAAGAAGTGACTGGCTTACAAGCTTTCAAGACGGAACCTAGATCCAGAGGGCATGGAGGAAGGTAGAATCTCCAGTGAGTAGTATTCAACCTGACTAGGCGGGGCTGATGCAATGAAATGCAGGCAGGTCTCTTGTGATACAATAGTGAATAATTGTTATCAGGACTGATTGTGAGGGTTGGAAATGTAAAGGTAGACATTTTATAGCAAGAAGGGGAATGATTAACTTTTCAGTCTAGGAGCGGAGGTCCCTAGGACCATCAAGGGAGAAAAGCAGAGAGCAGGACCTTACCCAGAGAAGCAGTGATGCCTGAAATGGAAGCAGAGATGATGACGTAGAGCGATGGAGCAGCTGGAGACTTTAGATCCAGAGAGGGAGAGCGACTGTGTGCTGAAGACCTGGGGGATCGGGGGAAGGATTGCATGGAGGGGATTGTAACCATGACAATGAGATGATATAGGATAGAATGAATGAAAAATGAATGTTCTCCCATATATACTATCACATAATTCAAAATAAAACATTTAAGAAAAAAAATAATAAATTAAAAAAAAAAATGTGACTGAGGAAGAGCTGCCTCCTCAAAGTGGAGTTGACTATGATGATGCAAATGGAGTGAAACATTTGGGACATACATATGCTGATGGGGCAAAATGCAACATGTAAGAAAACAGCTACAAATATCCATTATTAATCAGAACATGAATATACAAAGTATGATTCATGGAAAACTGGAAATTGTCAAAAATGAAATGGAATATATAAACATTGATATCCTAGGCATTATTGAACCGCAAAGGACAGGTATTGGCCATTTTGATTCTGAGAATCACATGGTTTACTATGTTTCGAATGCCAAATTTAGGTGGAATGGCATCACAGTCATCATAGAAGAAGAAGAAGAAGAAGAAGAAGAAGAAGAAGAAGAAGAAGAAGAAGAAGAAAAGCATACCAATATCAGCCCTGAAGTATAGTTTTCTGTGATAGGATAATATCCATACGTCTAAAAGGAAGATCAATTAATTATCCAAATTTATGCACTAACCTCTGAAGCCAGTAAAGATGAATTGTAAAGTTCTACCAATTTCTTCAGTCTGACATTGCTCAAACATGCAATCAAGATGTATAAATTTTTACTGGTGATTAGAATGCAAAGGTTGGAAACAAAAAGGAAGAATCAGTAGTTGGAAAATATGGCCTAGGTGCTAGAAATGATGCTGGAGATAATTTGGTAGAATTTTCAACAATCTATGAATTCTTCACTGCAAAAACCTTTTATAAACAACATAAAAGACAACTGTACATATGAAATTGACCAGATGTAAGTTACATAGTGGTTATGGCCACCAGCAGCTCGAAACTACCAGCTGTTCTATGGGAGAAAGATGAGGTTTTCTGCTCCCGTAAAGATTTACAGCCTTGGAAACCCTGTGCAGGGTCATTATGAATCAGAACCGACTCCACAGTACTTAACAACAAATACAAGGAAATTAAATTAACTACATCTGTGGAAAAAGATGGTGAAAAAACTCCATTTCATTAGCCAAAACAAGGCCAGGGGCAAACTGTGGAACAGACCATGAGTTGCTCATATGCAAGTTCAGGCTGAAACTGAAGACAATTAAAACAAGTCCACAAGAGTAAAAATATTAACTTGAACAATTCCTACCTGAATTTAGAGATCATCTAGAGAAAAGATTTGATGCATTAGACATTAAAGACTGAAGGCCAGAAGAGTTGTAGGATGATATCAAGAACATTAAGAAAACTTTAAGAAAACAAAAGCTCATTAAGAAGACAGGAAATAATAAAAAAACCAAAATGGTTCTTAGAAGAGACTCTGAAAACTTGCTCACTAGCATAGAGATAATAAAGTAAGTGGAAGAAATGAGGAGGTAAAACAGCTGAATAGAAAATAGCACAAGGAACCCTGAGATGGCAAAGTGAAATATTACAATTAATTGTGAAATGACCTGGATTCACAAAGTCAAAGGGAAAGAACAACATTCTTCAAGCTAAGGGAACTAAATAAAAAATTCAATGCTTGATCTGTCGTATTGAAGGATTCTATGGGCAAAATATTGAATGATACAGAATGTATCAAAAGGATTTGGAAGGAATGTACAGAGTTACTGTACCAAAATGAAATAGTCAATGTTTAAACATTTCAAGAGCTAACATATGACCAAGAGCTGGCATTACTGAAGGAAGAACTCCAAGGTGCTTTGAAGGCATTAGCGAGGAACAAGGCACTGGGATTTTATAAAATATAAATTGAGATATTTCAACAAATTTATGAAGCCAACTGATTTGAAAAGATACACATTTGTGTCAAATTCAAAGTGATCAGAATGCTGAAATAATTGGACAATATCATTAATATTTCACTTAAGTAAAATTTTGTTAAAGATAATTCCAAAATGACTTCACCTATACATTTAGAGAGAACTTTCAGAGTTTCAACCCGGATTCAAGGAGGATGTGGAACAAGGGATATCATTGCTGACATCAGATGGATATTGGCTGAAAGCAGAGAATACAAGAAAGATATTCTCATGTGTTTTATTGACTATGCAAAGGATTTCAATTGTTTGGAGCACAAAAAACTGCATTGCTGAGAATGAATATTCCGGAATGCTTAATTGTGCTCATGAGGACACTGTACATAGACCAAGAGGCAGGTTTTTTGTTTGTTTGTTTTCCAACAGACCAAACACTGAATGGTTTAAAAATAGGAAAGGTGTGCACCAGGGTTATATTCTTTCAAAATGCTTATTCAATAAGTATGTTGAGCTCAAAAAGTGAGAAGCTAGATTAAATGAAGAAAAAATGTGGTATCAGGATAGAAGGAAGACTCATGGTTGCAGGACTGGGCAGTATTTCATTCTGTTGTATATAGGGTTGGTATGAGTTTATGGCACCTAACAACAACAACAACTAGAGTAATAACATTATTTTGATGAAATATACAACTAAAGTGAAGCCTGAACAATCATAAAACTTAGTTCTGTCTTGACATTGAAATCAGTAAGCATATGGAAATAGTGTATGTGTTGAAAGACCCTATTAAGAGTAACGTCTCCAATACAAATATGATTTTTTACAAACTCAATCCTAATTTCCTTGAGGAGACTATCATTCATTTGAGAAAGATACAGTATTGAAACAGCAAATAAATATTATGTACGACAGAATTCTAGTATAATTACTTTCACAAAATGCTGCCTGGAACACAGTAAGTCATAAGTGCACTATGCTCTTGTGCTAATTATTATGCTAACAAACAAGCAAATAAAAACACCAAGTGAAAATAAATATATTTTGATTATACAGACCTTACAGAAACCCTTAAATTCACAATGTTCTATGAAGAGGAGTATTTCTGAGAATGTTAAACATGCCACAGGGCTGAGTTATCCCTCAAAACCCACTTAAAATGTTATCTCAGAGAAACAGACCAGGACAAATCTCCCAGAGGGTGAGTTATTGTTGTTGTTAGGTGAGTTTCAGTTAACTGAAACTCATAATGACCCCATGCACAACAAAACAAAACAGTGCTTGGTCCTGCTTTATCCTCACTATTGTTGTCATGTTCAAACACATTTTTGGATTATTCCATAATCTGCATTCTATTTTGATGACATTTATTTGGAATGGGCACAAATAATCGGTAACTTCCATTCATTGGATCAGGTAGCTGTCTTCCAAATTTCTTGATGTAGATGGGTAACGAACATTTTAATTGGTCATAATTTTCAATAGAGAAATTTTCTCTTTATTCTGGTTTGGAATAAGGAAGCATATTTTGCTCTGCATGACTGTTAGTTGTCTTACAACTATAAGAACAGTCATCCTACTTCTTGAGTTCAGAAACAAATAGCACAGATATGAGATTTGACTAAACACAGCCAACTATGTAAAGGACCTATGTCTGTAGTCCACATATAGGCTTCTGAATGATTAAGTTAAAATTTTGTATGTATGAGTATTTAACATCTGTTTCCACCAGTCATCTGTCAGTTTGTTCTATTGTGGTGGCTTATGCATTGCTGTGATTCTGGAAGCTATGCCTAAGGTATTTTGAATGCCAGCAGGGTCACACATGGTGAGCAGGTTTCAGCTGAGCTTCAAGATGAAAACAGACTAGGAAGAAAGAGAAACAGACTACTTCTGAATATTTAGTCACTGAAAACCTAATGAATAGTAGTAGAACACAGTCAGCACTAGATTATTAAATATTTTTAAATGATGAAGAGCACTAGAATATTGTCAGTTATAGTGCTGGAAGAAGAGACGCTCAGGTGGAAAGACACTCAAAATGTGACCAGGGAAGATTTGAATAGAGGTCCATTGTAACCTTCATTTGTTGGTGAGGCACAACTCAAAATAAAAAGAAACATTTGTAAACATCTATTATTAATTGGAAAACGGAATGTACGAAGTATGAATCTATGAAAATTGGAAATTGTCAAAAATGAAATTGAAAGCATAAACATCGATATCCTAGGCATTAGTGAGCTGAAATGGACTAGCATTAGCTATTTTGAATCTGAAAGTCACATGGTTTACTATGCTGGGTATGACAAAATGGAGAGGAATGACATCACAATCATTTAAAAAACAACATATCAAGATGTGTCATAAAGCACAGCCCTGTCTATGATAGGATATTATCCATAGGCCTACAAGTAAGACCAGTTAATTCCACTATTACCCAACTTTACACACAAGACACTAAAACAAGTGATGAAGAAATTGAAGAATTCTACCAACTTCTTCAGCAAAATATGCTCAAACATACAATCAAGATGTGTTGATAATTACTGGTGATTGGAATGCAAAATTTGGAAACAAAGAAGCATCAGTAGTTGGAAAATATATGTTTGGTGGTAGAAATGATGTTGGAGATAGAATTATCCAAGACCAGTGATTTCTACACTGCAAATGCCTTTTTGAACAACATAAAGCACAACTCTACACATGGACCTCACCATAAAGAGCACACAAAAAAATAATTGACTGCATCTGTGGAAAGCCATGGAGGAAAAGTTTCATATCATCAGCCAAACAAGGGCAGGGGGAGATTGTGGAACAGACCATCAGTAAAATTCAGGCAGAAGTTGAAGAAAATTAAGTTAATGAGAGACTACCAAACATTTTGAGACTTAGACTTATAAAAGTATACAAAATAGATGATTGGGACATATTAAAAATTAAAAACTTATGTGCATCAAAAGATTTCACCAAAAGAGAAAAAAGGGAATCCACAGAATGGGAAAAAATCTTTTGCAACAACACATTGGACAAGGAACTAAGATCTAATATATATGGAAAAATATATATAGAAAACTACAGCACCTCTACAAGAAAAAGACTGATAACCTTATTAAAAAATGGGCACAGGACATAAACAGACACTTCACCAAGGAGGAGATCCAGGCAGCCAACAAACTTATGAAGAAATGTTCACGATCACTAGCCTTTAGAAAGATGCAAATCAAAACAACAATGAGATATCATTTCACACCAACAATTATACCAAAGACAAAAAAAAAAAGTAGAGGACAATAAATGCTGGATCGGTTGCAGAAAGGAGCTCTGGTAACATAGTGGTTATGAATCAGGCTGCGAACTGCAAGGTCAGCAGTTCAAAACTACCAGCCGTTCCGTGGGAGAAAGATGAGGCTTTCTGCTCTCATAAAGATTTACAGCCTTGAAAACCCTGTACAGGGTCGCTATGAGTCAGAAACGACTCCACAACAAATAACAACAATAGGATGTAGAGAGACTGGGATGTTCCTGCATTACTGGTGGGATTTCAAAATTGTCCAACCTCTCTAGAAAGCAATATGGCACTACATAAGAAGGCTGGAAATAATAATACCTTATGATCCAGCAATTCATCTATTTCATACAAACCCACAAGAAATATGAGCCAAAACACAAGTAGATAAATGGACACCAACGTTCATAGCAACACTATTTACTATGGCAAAAAGATGGAAACAGCTTAAGTGCCCATCAATAGAAGAATGAATAAACAAACATACCTACCAGTGGTACATAAACACAATGGAAAATTATGCTTCCTTGAAGAATAACAAGGAAGCTGCAAGCCACTACATAAAATGGATGAAACTTGAGGACATTATGCTGAATGAAACTAGTCAATCACAAAAAAAGAAACACTACATAGGACAATCATTGTAAAATATTAAGGAAAAGAACCCACACTAAAAGCAGGAATACATTCTTTAATGGTTACCAGAATGTTTGCAGTGGTTTGAGGGCAGGGAGAGGAAGGTCAAGCACAGGGTATGTAACGACACAGGATAGCATGGGTGCTTGGGGAGGAAGGGGACAATACACAAGAAGTGGGAAGGCAATGGAAGAGTGAGGCAGAGGGAGAACAGTTAGGCATATTTTCATGGGCTAATTGGGACAGTTAATACCACTATTATTCAAATTTATGCATCAACCCCTAAAGCCAGTGAGGATGAAATAGAAGAATTCTACCAACTTCTTCAATCTAAAATCAATCAAACATGCAATCAAGATGTATTGGTCATTACTGGTGATTGGATTGCAAAGGTTGGGAGCAAAGAGGAAGGACCAGAAGTTGGAAAAATTGGCCTTGGTGATAGAAATGATGCTGGAGAACGAATGATAGATTTCTTCAAGACAAATGATTTGTTTATTTCAAACACCTTCTTTAGACAGCATAAGAAATGACTAAACACATGGACCTCGCCAGATGGAACACATAGAAATCATATTGACTACATCTGTGGAAAGAGAAGATGGAAAAGCTCCAAATCATCAGTGAGACAAGGCCAGGGGCAGACTGTGGAACAGACCATCAATTACTGATATGTAAATTCAAACTGAAGCTGAAGAAAATGAAAACAAGTCTACAAGAGCCAAAATATGATCGTGAATTTATCCCACCTGAATTTAGAGATTATCTGAAGAACAGATTTGATGCATTGAACACTAAAGACTGAAGACCAGAAGAGTTATGGGATGACATCAAGAATATCATATATGAAGAGAGCAAAAAGTCATTAAGAAGACAAGAAAGAAGGAAAAG
>NW_006408766.1:2518264-2519697 GCF_000296735.1 Chrysochloris asiatica
TAAGGAAGATCGTAGAAGAATTGATGCCTTTGAGTTGTGGTGTTGGAGGAGAACACTGAAAGTGCCATGGACTGCCAAAAGAACCAATAGATCTGTTTTGGAAGAAGTGCAGCCAGAGTTCTCCTTGGAGGTCAGGATGGCTAAACTTCGTATCTCATACTTTGGACATATTGTCAGGAGGGAACAGTCTCTAGAGAAGGATGTCATCCTGAGTAAGATGGATGGCCAGAGAAAAATATGAAGCCCCCCAAAGAGATGGATCGGCCTGGTGGCATCATAGTTGATATCAAGTGTGGCAGCGGTAGTGAGGTTAGCCCAGGATAGGACATTGTTTCATTCTGCTGTGCATGGGGTCACTATGAGTCAGTTCCGACTCGATGGCAAGTGGGTCAGAGGTAAATAATGATGTAGGCACAACCTTGAAAAAACAGGGCTCTAGGATACAGGGATTGAATCATGGTTGGAATGGACAAAAGGGGGAAAACAATGTTAAGATGCTTGGCTGTCTTTTGAATCTTGGTGTCCCTTGCCTACCATTGTAAAATAGACACTTGAAGGTGAGGAAAAGGAATAACCAGAAACATCACCAAAGAATGCTTGTAAGTCTGTCTTCAGCCTATAACTGATTGGCATACCTAAAATGGCCTAGAACTTGCTCAGTGAAAGAGGCTTCCTGCAGAGCCTTTGCATTGCCTAAAACCATAGGTATAATCCTGAACCCCATTCAGAATCTTTGGAGGTGGGGAATTTCCACTTGAAAGGACAAACTAGAAGAGTGGCTAGAAGAACAGAAGATACTTCTTAAAAGAAAGATTGGCAGGAAAAATTAAAAAAACAGCAATAGTAGTCTGATTGACTACTACAAGAACAAGCAAGTGGTTCACTCAGGAGCTGTCAAGGCAAGCGGTCGGGACCCCTCAGTGCAGACCCCTTTCCAAGACTAAGACTCAAGGGGAATACATGAGGAGGCTTGTGGTCTGGCTGGTGACCACGCTGGTCACTGATAAGGGAAAGTGGGGAGAAACAGCCTTGAAGTTGTGAACTAAGTCCAACCATGTTCAATAGACTCCTGTGAACCCGGGTAGAGACTTGGTTGGCCAGCACTATGGCAAGACCTGGGATTCCTGGGACCAGAAACAGTTACATGATCACAGAGGACTAGAATGAAGAGTGAAGCATCCAGCTGATATGAAGTGAGGGGAGATGCACAAGAACAACCATACTTGCAGATAGTACCTACTTAACCTTGCTTCAATGGCTGGATGATCAGAACTTGACTAGTGGAAGAAAGAAGAGGAAAAAAAGAGTAACCTGCTACAATTTGATGAACTTGACCTATACTTATGGATATAGTAGCTCAAAAGAAAGAACAAATCTTACAGCAAGGATCATTCCCACCCCTTGGGTTTACAAGGATGGTCAACTTAGACATT
>NW_006408766.1:2520867-2521801 GCF_000296735.1 Chrysochloris asiatica
TGAAATCTTTCAATCAACTGATGAGGTACTGGAGACACTCACTTATCTGTGCCAAGAAATTTGAAAGACAACTATCTGGTCAACTGACTGGAAGAGATCTATATTTATGCCTATTCCAAAGAGAGGTGACCCAATGGAATGTGCAAAAAATTGGACAATATCATTGATATCCCATACAGGTAAAATTTTAACTTAATGTTTGTGTTCAACAAGTAATTAAAGAAGTTGTGTTATATGAAAGACATAGTATTAGGATTTGAGGAAAACTCATTGTCAATCTTTGATATGTACATGAAAAAATCCTCTTACTGAATGTAAAAAAAAACTAAAAATACTTACTGATGAATATCAAAGAGTACAGCCTTCAGTATGGGTTGCATCTTTATGTAAAAAAAAAAAAAAAAAAAGAATATTGAAAATTGTACCACTAATTAAGAGCATGGTAAATGGAAAAAGAATGGACATTGCCCTAGGTGTCATTTTTGTTGGTTCCACAAAAAGCATTCATGCAAGAAGCAATCAAGAATTCAAATGTCATATTGCATTAGGCAAATCTGCTGCCCAAGACCTCTTAACGTGTTCTCACGCTATGATATCCATTTGAGGTGGGTGTAGACAAAACCATGTATTTTCAATAGTCACATATACATGTGATAGTTGGACAATGAATAATGAGCACTCTAGATAATTTAATTCATTTGAATTATTGGTTTGGAGAAGAATATTGAAGGTACCAAGGACTGCCAGAAGAACAAACACGTCTGTGTTGGAAGATGTACAATCAGAATGCTCCATAGAAGTCTGAAAATGGTGAGACTCAATCTCTCATATTTCAAAAATGTTACCAGAAGGGATAAGTCCCTAGAGAAGGACGTTATGCTTGGTAAAGTGGAGGCTCAGTGAAAAAGAGGAAGACCCCTAATGAGATAAATTG
>NW_006408766.1:2523990-2524705 GCF_000296735.1 Chrysochloris asiatica
AGATGGAAGGAATACACAGAGTCATTGTACCAGAAGGAAATGGTTAACGTTCAACCATTTCAAGAGGTACCATATGAACAAGAGCCAATGATACTCAGGGAGGAAGTCCAAAATGCATTGAAAGAAGTGGCAAAGAAAAAGGCACCAGGAATTGATGGAATAAAAATTGAAATCTTTCAGGAAAGTGAGAGACCATAAGAGGCACTCACTCATCTCTGCCAAGAAATTTTGAAGACAACTATCTGGCCAACTGATTGGAAGAGATCAATATTTATGCCCATTCCAAAGAGAGGTGACCCAACAGAATGTGCATATCATTGGACAATCTCTTTGATGTCTCAAGCGAGTACAGTTTTGCTAAAGGTAATACAGAAACGGCTATAATCATACATTGACAGAGAACTGGATTCAGAAGAGGCCATGGAATGAGAGATATCATTGCTGATATCCGATGGATCTTGGCTAAAAGCAGAGAATACCAGAAGGATGATTACCTGTGCTTTATTGACTATGCAAAGCCTTTTGACTGTGTGGATCATGACAAGCTATGAACAACACTGAGAAGTATGAGTATTCCATAACCCTTAATTGTACTTCTGAGAAATCTGTACCTAGACCAAGAAGCAGTTGTTCGAACAGAGCATAGGAACACTGAATGTTTTAAAATTGGGAAAGGAGTGAGACAGGGTTGTATTCTTTCACCATACTTATTGAA
>NW_006408766.1:2525598-2532049 GCF_000296735.1 Chrysochloris asiatica
CCGACTCGATGGCACCTGACAACAACAACAACAGAGTAATCATATACAATTCAGTCACTTGAGAAATGATTTTCAACTTTTATTGTTTCATAAGCAATGCTGTGGCAGTAAAGAAATAAGCTTTGAAGAAAAGACTTTCATCTCTCTGACATTGCAGGACTTACATTTTACCAGAAAGAGATAGTATATTTGCAATTAAAAATATTTTATTAGATAATACTTTGTATTATATTGAAAAATAAATCATAAATTAGAGGTAGGGAATGGGTTGTATTACTGGGCTTTTCATATTGAGATGCAAATATGTTAGCAAATTTATCAATCTGCTGAGGGAGTAAGCCATGTGAATAACTGGTGGAGAACATTCCAAGTGGAATGCATCAAAATATATAAAGACCAAGTTATAAGAGATCTGTCAGATGAGAAGAACAATCAGGGGGCAGTATAGTTGGAATACAGCATGAATTTAAGAGAAAAAATGTGATGAACCAGTTAGTATAAGTGGCTGCCTAATTTTTTCTAATAAATATTTTTAAAAGAATTTAATATTTCTCATCTATTACGAGAAAATTTCAGTTTTCTGATAATTATATAATGAATATCACAAGCAAGTAAAATTTTTCTGGAGATAATATAAAAGTTTTTGCAGCAGTACTTCAATAGGGAACTGCCAGAAATTTAAGCCAAATTTGGTAAAATATGTGAAATGTAGAATATCAGTGCTGTTATTAGATGAATCGGTGTAAACAGAGAATATTCAAAGGCATACAACTGTGTGTATCATAACAAATTAAGGAAAATATCATGAAGAATGGGGAACCCATGGCACTTAACTGTGCTCATGTGGAATCTGGATATTGTTGTTGTTGTTGTTAAGGGGTGTAAAGTTGATTCCAACCCATTGCGATCCTCTATAGGGTTTACAAGGAGCAGCTGATGAGCTTGAACCACTGACCTTACAGTTCAAAAGACTTTGCAGTGAGATGCATTAGTCCACAGTGTTACACATGCTGTCAAATTGGGATTGACTCATAGCAATGGTATGCAGAACAGAATGAAAAGCTGTCTGGTCCTACACCAATCTCACAATCATTGTTACACTTGAAACCATTGCTGATGTCACTGTGCCAAATCATCTCATTCAGTGTCTTCCTCTTTGTCACTGACCTACCACTTTACTAAGCATTATGTCCTTCTCCAGGGACTTGTCCCTCCTGACAATTTGGAGGTCCATGGTACTCTTAATATTCTCCTTTAACACCATAACTCAAATGCATAAATTTTTCTATGGTCTTCTTTACTCATTGTTCTACTTTCACATACATGTGTGGTTTTAGAAAATACCATAGCTTGTGTCACGCACACCTTTTAGTTCTTAAGCTGACTTCTTTGCTGTAGAACACGTTAAAGAGGTCTTATGCAACAGGGTTACCTAGTGCAATACTTAATTTGATTTATTGACTGCTACCTCCATGAATTTGGATGAAGTTCAGGAAAAAGTCCTTTGAATAGAACAAAGGTTGGTTTAAAATCAGAAAAGGGTTGTATGCTTTCACCATTCTAATTCAATCTGTATGCTAAGCATATAGACCAGGAAACTGCAAATCTGAGGAAGTATTTGGCATCCAGATTAGAGGAAGGCATGTTAACACTTTTAATATGTAAATGATACAACTTTGCTTCCTGAAATTAAAGAGGACTTGGAATAGTTAATGATGAAGATAAAACATTATGTCTTCAATATATATTACACTGCACCATTAAAAAATATGAACAACTGGACAAATTCTGATGTGATATGAAGAGAAATGTTTTAAATTTTCAATGATTTCATTTTACATGGATCCACAATCAGCATCCACAGTAGTTAAAATCAGGAAATTAAACTCTTGCAGTAAAAATATCTGCTGCAAAAAAAACCCTCTTCAAATTATTAAAAAGCAAAGATGTTGCTTTGAGGACTAAGTGTGTCTGACTCAAGTCACAGTATGCCACAAATATGCTTGTCAACATTGGACAATGAGTAAGAAGGCCAAAAAATAATTGATGCCTTTGAATAATGATGTTGGTATCTAAGCAGAGTGTTCCATAGAAATGAGGATGACAACAATTCATGTTTTGGCCATGTTTCAGAACAGACCAGTCCATGGAGAATGATTTCATGTGAAATAAAGTAGAGCGTCAAGGATAAAGAGGAAGATCCTTAATGATATGGATTGACACAGTGACTGCAACAATAGGCTAAAAACTAGGAATGATAGTGAGGATGGAGCAAGACCAGTGTTTGGTTGAGTTTTACATTGGTTCACATTACTTGACCACACTGAATAACAACTTGCAAATTAAAATCTTTCAATAAACCTATGTGGACTAAAAACACTCACTCATCTATGGCAAGAAATTTCAAAGACAACTACCTGATCAATTAACTGGAAGAGGTCCATATCTGTGTCCATTCCAAAGGATGTTAAGCCACAGAATACAGAAATCTTTGGACAATATCATTAATAACGCTGGATTCAGTAAAAGATGTAGAACAAGGGATGTCATTGCTGATATCAGATGGGTGCTGGCTGAAAGCAGAGAATACCAGAAAGACTTGTACCTGTACTTTATAGACTACACAAAGGGTTTCAATTGTGTGGAACTTGACAATCTATGGACAGCACTGCAGAGAACGAGTATTCCAGAACATTCAATTGTGCTCATTAGGAACCTATACAGAGGACATGAGACAGTGAATCAAACAAAACAAGGGGACACCAAATGGTATAAAATTAGGAAATGTGTGTGCCAGGGTAGTATTATTTCAAAATAATAAATCTGTAAATTGAATAAATGATTGAAAAGCTGGATTACATAAAGAAAAATGTGGTATAGTGAGTGGAGGAAGACTCATTAACAATTTGCAATATGTACATTATATAATCTTGCTTCCAGAAAGTGAAGATGACTTAACATGCTTACTGATGAAGATCAAACCCTTTGATATGGGTTACATCTCAATGCAAAGAAAACAAATATCCTCACCACTGAACCAATAGCCATATCCATTTAAATGGAGAAAAGATTGAAGTTGTCAAATACTTCCAAATCTGCTGTATAAGACCTCTTTAAATGTTGAAGAGCAAAGATGTCAGTTTAAGGACTAAGGTGTGCCAGATCAAAGCCATGGTATTCTCAATAACCTTATATGCATGTAAAAGTTAGAAAGTGAACAATGAAGACCGTAGAAAAAATGATGCATTTGAATTATTGTGTTGGAGGAGAATATTAAATACACCACAGACTGCCAAAATAACAAATAAATCTTTTTGAAGCTAAGATGGCCAGAATTCATTTCCCATACATTGGACATATTATCAGGAGGGACCAGTCCCTGGGAAGAATATCATGTTTGGTAGTGTGGAGGTATGGAGAAATAGAAGAAGACCCCCAATGAGACAGACTAGCACTGTGACAGCTGCACTGGGCTCAGGGTTAGCAACAATGGTGAGGTTAGTGCAGGACTGGACAGCGGTTTCCTTCTGTTGTACATAAGGTCGCTATGAGTTGGTGTGGACTTAATAACACCTAACAAAACAACAACAACAACAATAACAACATTGTTTTATTTCAAATCATGTAAGAGTTTTTTCAAAGACAAATATTTGTATAAGGAAATAATGCGTCATAGAATCTAGATCTTTAGAAGAAAATACTGACAAAATGTATTTCTCAGTATAGCTTTTTTAGCAGTGTATTACTTGAAACATTAAACTCAAGTTATCTTGTGAATAATACCTTTTGATCCATAATGACAATTATTGAGGATGCCACACATGTTCCTTTCTGTGAGAGAACAAACAGATTCTGGCCCCATGGAGCTCCTCTGAGAGACCATCATGGTTCACTCTTATTGCAACATTGTTTACTTTTCACTGTTCTTTCCTGACCATCGCCTTTTTCACATGATTTTCTTCACACAGCTGGGATTATTTGTTGCATGTAATATTTCATGTGGTGCACATTTTCTGTACTGTCTCATAATTGAGAGCAGATGTTGTATGTCTTTATAATAGTCTTCAGGAAATCTTGATGCCTTTTAATGGAACTCTGGACCTTTTGTAATCAGGAGGTTAGCTGCATGCTTAGACTCCCATGAAGTATACCACTCCTTCATATTGTAGATAGTCACATACAAACCCTGAGCCTGCTGTTTTCTTTTCATTCCTTGCTGGAACAATTAGCACTAATAAAGGTTTGTCACAACAGGTACTAATGCCATGCTGAAAAAGGAAAGGACATTTGGCTTTTAGTGAAATTGGCAAGGATTGAGCTCTAGAAGATAAATTTTCTTGGTAGAAAATACTTTTATTTGCCTCACTTTAATTTTTTCCCATTCAAATTGCTTTAATATTTAGTCATTGACTACAAAATAAAGGATAATAAAATAAATGAAATGAGGATCATCTTTAATTTTGAGATATAAAATATCAAAATACATATTTTTATAATATGTAATTATTTTTATTTGGTCAAATACAGAACAAAACCATCAGGAAATTTTCTATGCAAATAATAGATAGTTTTGTTTTAGAATTATAGATATATTTGATAGATGAATGATGATTTGATCATGACTAACAAAATGCATGTGGCACTGAAGGATAGGCACTAGATTGAAAATTAAAAAGGCTGGTGGTTGGTTCAAACCTACCAGCTCTCCTGGGAAATTATACACAGGGACACTGTGAGTCAGATCCAACTCTAAGGCACTTGATCACAAAAATAGAAAGCAAAATTTTGATGGAAAATATTTGATATATTCAGAGTATAGAATCTCGAGAATTCCAGTAGGGTTGTTTCATCAGTTTCTCTGTTTTTGCTTTCAGAACTTGAAGTCAGACAAATCAGAGTACAATGTCACTTCAAGGCAAACCGTTACATTATGGTTATAAAAAATCAACATCTACATTTTAATAGCTGGGTCTTTAATTGTTTCTCTGGATCAATTTATTGTCTTACCCAGATCCGAATGACACCTTCATCTTGTATCCAGTATAACAAGGAAGCTTTGAAGTCATCTCTTAGTCTTTGAAAAAAACCTAGACAATAAGGAACTTGACAGAACACTGCCCTCTATTGCAAATGTTCTTCCAAAATCTTCCTTCAAACTATTTCCCTGTTAGCACCAATAAAATTTATGACTTATTTGAATAACAAAAACAAAAACAAAACAAAAAAAGAAAATCACTTGTTCTGTACTGCCTCTATTCTGGTGTTTTATGTCATCCTGTTGGTTCTGACAAATAGCAAGACTATGCACAAAATAATCAAACGCTGCCCACTAATGTATGATCCTCATAATTGTCTTATTAAGTCCATTGCTACTGCCCTGTATCGGTCAATCTCATTGACAGTTGCAAAAACAGTGTGGAGACTATGCCTAACTTACTCTGCTTCACAAGAGGGAAGGAGAATCAAACTCAAAATGCACTCAAGGCCAATTCCTATTGAGGTAGAAATCAGACATGCTTCCATCTTATAAGCATTTTTATCTTTTTCTGACAGCAATCATCCCTCCTTCAGTATAAATGGGTGGGAATTAAGATTTTGGATAGAAAATCCATTATCAATAAATTAAAGGTACCACAAAGGTTTCCTTTTTTTCTTCTTCTTCTTCTTCTTTTAACTTTACAAAGATTGTTTTATTGTCATAAAATTATGAAATTGATACAGTTATTATTTTTACTTAACAGATAAGGAAACTGAGGCTCAAATAAGTTCAGATACTTGCCTAGGGTTACAGAGTTGATAAGAAAGAGTAAAATATTTTTACCCGGACAATAAGACTCCAAAGCTCATGTTGATTAGCATGACACTTTGCTCTGCAGGTTATGAAAACACTGCCTATAACATCTTTGAAGAAAGTAGGGCCACAGGTGGAATTAAAACATGTCATAAAACAAGAGTTCGATCATTCGGGCTAAAGCACAAGATCAAAGTGGGCCAGGAGTGGTGTGACTTGTATTGAGTTTGTTTTTTTTTTTTTTTTAATTAAATGTTTTTATTTTTCATTTTGTATTGAGTTTTGACCAAGAATTTTGTTTGTATCTTACCTGGCCACAGACAGAACTTGTCTTATAGAATAGCAAATAACTGGGTGTCCATGGATAACAAATGAGCATAATTAGGAAGAGATGGAGAAGAAGGAGAACAACGCAAATATAAAGAAAATCCATGCCTAGTACATAGTAAGCACTCAATTAACGTCTGTGAATCAATTGAAACATTTTAGGTTTTTTGAGGTTTTGTTTTTTTCCCCTCATTGTATTTTATTCTCAAAATCTTTCTAGTTAAATGTATTTTCAGTTTCCATAGTCAGCCTCTGTTTGTTGTTGTTGTTGTTAGGTGCCATTGAGTCGGTACCTACTCATAGCAACCTTATGCACAGAAGAATGAAACACTG
>NW_006408766.1:2532843-2534770 GCF_000296735.1 Chrysochloris asiatica
CAAAGGACACATTCTGTAAGTCTACCTCTTGGTTGCCATCTCTTAGTCCCTCTCTTCCCGTGTATCTAGAGTCCTAAGCTGCTATCTCTCTCTATGTCCTCCTCTCTGGTGCCACTGCTTCTCTGGATAAGGTCTCACATTCTGCTTGTGCTCTTCTCCCTTGATGGTCTTAAGGTCCTTTGTTTCTGGACTATAAGAATAACTACTCCCCCATTTTTGATACAAAACTTCTACCTTTACAATTGTAACAGTCACAATTAGTCATTATAACTATTACTCACTATTGAATCATAAGAATCTTATCCTCATCTCTTTTAACCAGACCCATCTGAACAAGATGAAAACTACGCAGTGGGGACTCTTTCTTTCCCACACACTCTCAAACTAAACTCCCTCTTGAAACCTTATAAGCTAGTCACTTTGTGCCTTTATCACCATCCTCATTTTAGGAAGCCAATGGCTAAGTTGCCTTCCGTATCTAACCTGTGTACCAAGGGGATAGCATAGATACTTGATTTGAAGACTCCTTCCCTCTCTGTTGGTATTTAGAGTTACTAACTCCATGAGTATAGATCAAGTTCATCAAATTGTAGCAATTTACCCTCATTTCCTTTATCAAAACTTTTGCTTTGTTATTAATCTTCCTCTAGTTGAGTTCCATTTATCAAGCCATTGAGGCTAGGTTATAATGAAAGTTATCTGCAAGTCTGGGTGTTCTTGTGCATCTCCCCTCACTTCATATCAACTGGATGCTTTACTCTCAGCTCTAGCCCTATGTGGCTATGTTCTTATCCTTTGGCTCAAGTGTCCCCAGGTCTCACCACACTTTGGACCAACCAGCACTTCCTCTTCTCTCTCTCATCTCCTGGTGGTCAACAGGTTGTTGTCACCATGGTTGAACTCAACCCATTTCTTCATTGCTGCCTTCCCTTTCTTCCACTCACCAGTAGACCAATGTGGTCGTTGACAAGCTTACATGCCTGTTCATGGCATGTAACCCTTTGAGTTTCAGTCTTAGAGAAAGGTTTGTCCTGAAGGAACTTGATTGCTTCCCTTGATGGCTTCCCGGTGAACAGCATGCTTATTCTTGTAGTATCCAGTCATACTGCCATTTTTATTTTGGATTTTTCCTGAGGATCTTTCTTTGAAGATATATCTTCTCTCGCTCTAGCTGTTCCAGGCTGGTCTGTTTGTCCTTTCTAGTGGGAATGCCCCACCTCAGAAGGTTTTGGATGTGGCTCAGGATTGCACCTAATATCCTATCCACTGCAAAGACTTCATAAATGTCCTATTTCACTTGCCAAGTTCTAGAACCCCTTTTAGGTATTCCAATCAGTTATAGACTAAAGATGGAATTACAAGCTTTCTGTAATCATGTTTTCTGACATTCCTTTCTATTCCACTCAATTGTCTACTTTACAATAGTAGGCAAGGGAAACCAATATTCATAAGAGAGTCAAGTATCTTAGTATTATTTCTCCTCTTCAAACTATTCCCTGTATCACAGAGCTTTGTTGTTCCAAGTTTGAGCATGCATCATTATTTACCTCTGTCCCATTTAGCCCAAGCAAACCTGTATCAGTGTTCCCCTATCTACCTTGTTCTTCCATCCCCTCTCCCTTATCATATTGCCCCCCGCAACACCCAAGCTATGATGTGTCTGCTCCCTACCCTGTGCTCTACCGTTGCCTCCCTCCACGTTCCCCTACCCACCCACCCCCAACCTCACTGTTGTGGTTACCTTATATTCCACTAATTTCCCCTCAATTTAAGACAGTCTATTTTATACTGTAATCTACCTGACCTTCTCACAACCTGGATCTCTTTTCCTATGTGTTTACCTTCTTTCACATTGCAATTGTTTTGATCATAGACTGACCTCCCAGATCCTCTGAATTGGTCCTTATAGTTTTATTTTATTCTGGAC
>NW_006408766.1:2536545-2546883 GCF_000296735.1 Chrysochloris asiatica
TTTGGAAGAAGTGCAGCCAGAGTGCTCCTTGGAGGCCAAGATCGCCAAACTTCATCTCTCATACTTTGTACATATTGTCAGGAGAGAACAGTCGCTGGAGAAAGATGTCATGCTTGGTAAGATGGAGGGTTGGAGAAAAAAAGGAAGACCCCTAACGAGATGGATTGGCTAGGTGACAACATTTATGGACTCAAGTGTGGCAGTGATAGTGAGGTTGGCCCAGGTTTGGACATTGTTTCATTCTGCTGTGCATGGAGTTGCTATGAGTCAGTTCCTGCTTGATGGCACCTAACAACAACAAATTTGTAGCTTGATTATATGACAGCAATTGCTGTCTCTTCTTTAGTAATGTAGGGAGAGAAAGAGCCCCTAAAGGCAAACAGTGGACCAAAAAACAAAACAGCAATAGCAAAAAAAAAAAAAAAAGACAGTTGGATGCTGTAGTCTTGAATCACAGAAAAGTGAGGGGAAAAAATCTGAGCCAGTATGACTGTGATTTTAGTGTCCTCTTTTGGTTTCTTGTCTTCAAGGTCGCCTGAGAAGTTTCAATATGCCATTGTAGGTCATTGTGACATAACTCAGGATTTAATTTTCAGCCTGTGTCCTTCTTAATCTACCTGTCTTGCTCCACAACTACCTTTGAGGTCTTTGTCCTAGTGATAAACCATTCAGGACTGGCTTTGGTTGTTTTGCACTGCCATTTGGTTTTATGTAGCAACCATTTCTTTAAGTTTTGAGGAGATATGTGCACAAGAATAGTAGAACCCTTTGGGGTGGAGATGTGATGTCCAGTTGCTCAGGTATCTGCTCTAGTCACCAAAAAGTATGTCCACACCTTTGTCTCCCCAGTTCTGTCAAGAGTCAGTGCATGGACCCTTCCCCTGCTCAGTCTTGTCCAAGATTTTGGTTCTGAGAGTTGCTGAGACCTGCAGATTTGGAAGTACTATATTTCTTGCTTCTGCTACAAATTCCACTGGCTTTAAGCCTTCAAACTTTATAAATACTCCTTTATATGTGGCTCAGAGTTCTTGGACTGTACTCTGAACCTGCTTCATCCATTATTCTGTGTTATTGCTGACGGAGATCCTCACTGCAGTTTTACCCTAGCTGCCATCTTGTTTTTCTCTCCTCCTCTTTTTCTTTGATCCTCAACTTTAACAAGAATTATGTCCTTATTCAAAGACTAGTTCCTCCAGACAAGATGATCAAATTACAAGAGCTGTTAATGAGTCTTCTTCCAATCCTGTCATCATGTTCTTCTTTATATAATCCAGTTTTTCAGATTATTGGTTCAGCATACAAACTGAATAAGGACCATGCAAGGATACAACCCTGATGCATGCTTTTCCTGATTTTAAACAATTCAATAACATGCTGTTCTGTTTGAATTATTTCCTGTTGGTCTATGCAGTTTCTTCATAAGTGCAATTCTAGAATCCCCATTCTTCACAATGTTATTCATTAATTTGTAATGATCGACATAGTCAAATGTTTTTGCATAGTCAATAAAGCACAAGTATACATCTTTCTTGTATTCTCTGCTTTCAGCCAAGATCTGTCAAACATTAGAAATGATATATCTAGTTCTATATCCTCTTCTGAATCCATCTTGAATTTTGGTCAGCTCCCTGTCTATGTACTGCTGCTAGCTTTTCTGAATTATCTTTAGCAAAATTTAACATATTTGTGATACTAATTATTTTGTTAAATGATTTCTGCATTCTGCTGGGCCACCTTTCTTTGTAATAGCATAAATACAGATCTCTCCAATTGGTTTGATAGGTCACTGCATATCAAATTTCTTGGCATAGAGAAGTGAGTGACTCCAGGACTACACCGGTTTGTGGAAACATTTCAATTGTTGTTCAATCAATCCCTTTAGCCTTGTTTTTCACCAATGCCTTCAGTGTATCTTGGGAATATTCCTTCAGTTCCATCAGTTTTTGACCAGCTTCTTGAAATGATTGAACATAACCAATTCTTTTTGGTACAGTGACTCTGTGTATTTCTTTCATCTTCTATTGATGCTTCCTGCATCATTCATCTTTTGGCACTACAGACAATGTTTCACTGCTATTCATAGTTTTCAAACTTGAAATGCTTCAAGACACTGATGCAATGCTGGAGAAACGAACTAATTTATGCCAATAAATTTTTAAGTTAGATACCTGGGCAACAGATTAGAAGAGATCCATATTTGTGCCCATTCCAATAGAAGGGTAATACAACAGAATGCAGAAATCATGGAACTATATAATTAATATCACATGCTAGTAAATTTTTTCTAAAGATAAATAAAAATCAGTTGCAGCAGTATATTGACAGGGAGCTGCTAGAAATTGAAGCCAGATTCCGAAGAGGACCTGGAACTAGATATATCATTACTGACATCAGATGGGTGTTGGCTATAAACAAAGAATGCAATAAATGTGTTTATTATTTATTTTTAGTTTATCCAAAGACATTCAACTGTGTGGGTCAAAACAATGTTGTGAAGAATGGGAATTCCAGAATTTTTTAATGTGCTTATGAAGATCATGAGACAGTGGTTAGAATGAACAAGATACTGAATGGCTTTAAATAAGGAAAGATGTGCTGTAGGGTTGTGTTCTTTCACCATACTTATTCAGTTTATATACTGAGCCAGTAATCAGAGAAACTGGATTCTGTGAAGAATGTGACATACATTAGGATAGGAGAAAGATTTATTAACAACCTGTGATATGTAGCTACCATAACTTTGCTTGCTGGAAGTGAAGAGGACTTGAAATAATTATTGATGAAAATCAAAGACCACAAGCATTCAATATGGACTCTGCTTCCATGTAAGGAAAACAAAAAAATCTCACAAATGTACAAGTAAATATCACTGTGATAAATGCAGCAAAGTGTGCTTGAGCCCACTATCAACACTCTTACAAACAGAACTCAAGAAACCAACTGACATTAGGCACATCTGCTCCTGCTGCAAAAAAAAAAAAAAAAAAAAAAATAGAAATCTTTAAAGTGTTCAGTAGCAAATATGTCAGTTTGAGGACTAAGGTATCCCTGACCCAAGCCATGGTATTTTCAGTCACCTTATATGCGTGTGAAAGCTGGGCATTGAATAAGGAGTATTATATAAGAATAGATGTATTTAAAGTGTATCTATGTTGAAAGTAAGGAGCTCTGGTACCAAAATGATTATGAATCGGGCTGCTAAACTCAAGTTTGGCAGTTTGAAACTACCAGCTGTTCCACAGTAGAAAGATGAGGCTTTCTGCTTCCGGAAAGATTTGAAGCCTCAGAAACCTTGTTCAGGGTCACTCTGAGTCAGAACTGACTCTACAGTACTTAACAACAACAATGTTGAAAGTACCATGTATTGTCAAAAGAAAGAACAAATCTGTCTCAGAAGAAATATAACCAGAATGTTCCTGAGAAGCGAGATGGAGAAACTCCATCTCTTTTACGTGTTGACAGAATGTAACAGTCTCTATGAAACAATGTCGTGATTGATGTAGTGGAAGGTCAGTGAGTGAAAAGGAAGGGTTTAGGGAAGGTCAGTGGAGACCCCCAAGGAAACTGATTGACATTAACAGTTACAAAGGACTGAAACATAACAATTGTGAGGCTGGCACAGGACCAAGCAGCACTGTAAGTTGGAATCAACTTGATGACATCTAACAATAACAACAACATGAGTTTTCTAACATGTGTCACTCTTCACAATATGGCAGTTTGTATCTTCAAGAAAAGTAAGAAATTCTCTGATCTTTTCTGACTCTAACTTACAGACCGTCTTTTAATGCCTCACCTGGCCATGTCACTAAGGATAATCCTCTTTGATTTAATTTAATGTCAATTGATGAAGAACTTTGGTTACATAGGCAAAATTAATTTATCTTTTGAATATGGTACTGGTGGTGGCTAAGTGCTATCAAGTTGTTTCCGGCTCATAGTGACACTGTATAGGGTTTCCAACTAACGGCTGGTGAGCCCGAGCTTCAGATCTTGTAGTTCAAACCAACTTTGCTGTCCAGCATATTAACCCACAATTCCACACCAGGAGGTATATAATCCTTATCAAATGAAATTGTGAATGTACTAAGGCATGGGCTATTCAAAACAGTAGCCATTGTAACTTTTTAACTTTTTGTTGTTAAGTGCCCTCAGGATGACTTAGACTTACAGAAAAGCTATAAAGAGTTTCCAAGGCTTTAATGGAGTCCTGGTGTGGTGCTGTGGGCTGCTGGACTGCGATGTCAGCTTGAACCTCAAGGTCAGCAGTTTATGCTCACCAGCTGCTCTTTGGAAACCCTTACAGAGTTGCTATGGATCAGAACCAACTCAATGGCCCTTAAAAACAGCTAAGACTTTAAAACTTTGCCAAAGCAGAAAGCCTCATCTTTCTCTTGTGGAGCGGTTCCTGCACTCCAACCCCAGACATTACTTTTATCATATGGAGTCACTGTGTTCAAGCTAGGTAAAATGAAAAATAAATAGTATCTTAGTAGCAATGGGCATATGCTAAGTAATCAATTACCATATGTTATTGTTGTTGTGATGTTTAAGTGCAGTCGAGTTGGTTCAGACTCATAGCAACCATGTATAGTGTTTACGAGGAGTAGCTAATGGCTTGAACCACCAGCTTTTCAGTTCAAACCAACCTTACAGTCCAGAACATTAACCCACAGCACCATTTATTGTTGAGTCCTGGTGTGGTGCTGTAAGTTCACCATTGGACTGCTAACCACAAGGTCAGTGGTTCAAACTCACCAGCTGCTCCTCAGAAACCATATACTGGATCACTATGAGTCAGAACCTACTTCACCATGCCACTTAACAGCAACAACTACTAGCTAATTCATTCTGCCACACAGATATAGAGCAACACATCCTTCAACATAGAGATTTTATTGCACAGTGAAAACTCAGAAAAATAAGTTTCTCAATCTTTAGCATGCCCAGATTAATTTCAAGGGTTTATTAAAACAAACTATTGAATCTCTCTCTCTCTCTCTCTCTCTCTCTTTCTCTCTCTTTCTCTCTCTCTCTCTCTCTCTCTCTCTCTCCAAATGTGACTCAAATGAAGACTGAGAATTTGCATTACAATGAAGTTCCCAAGTGAGACTCATTCTGCTTTCCTGGGAACCACAACTTAAGAGCCATTGATTTGGAGATATTGAACTGTTTGCATAAATTCACAGAAAATTCCAAGTAGCAGTATACTGAGGGACATAGAATGCCTGCACTCAAGTATGTGTTCTATAAATAAAAATCCTGTTGGTAAAGAGGATAATTGTTTTCAGTTAGCAGTATTCTGCTGCTATCTACAGGTAGAAATTGATATAAAATGCTATGGTGACTTCAATCTTTAAACAAATTAAATATTATGACCACGAAATAAATTTAAAATGTTTATATAGAATAGCTATATTGCTTATTGAAACATTCCTATAAAATGGAAGATTAATAATAAACTAAAAAGGTCACTGATATCAGGTTGATTCTGACTCATAATGACCCTGTATAGGATTTCTGAGACTGCACATTTCTTTCTTCTGTGGAGCAGCTGGTGGCTTTTGACTGCTAACTTTGTAGTTAGCAGTCACAAACTAAAAACCATAAACTAAGATATTATTTAATTATAATCTATTTTCTATCTTTTTGGTCCAGGTACAGATCCCTCATGAGCAAAATTTAGTGTTCCATAATACTCATACTTCCCAATGTTGTCCATAGCTTGTCATGATCCACACAATTCAAAGCCTGTGCGTAGTCAATAAAGCACAGATAAATATCTGATAGTCTCTGCTTTCAACCAAGATCCATTGGACATCAGCAATGATATCATGGTTCCAAGTGTTCTTCTGAATCCGGTTTGAACCTCTGACAGTTTTCTGTTAATGTGTGATTATAGCCATTTCTGTATTACTATTAGCAAAACTTTACTCCCGTGGGATGTCAAAGAGATTGTCATACAATTTCTGCATTCTGTTGGGTCACCTCTCTTTGGAATGGGCACAAATATGGATCTCTTCCAATCAGTCAGTAAGATAATTGTGTTCCAAATTTCTTGGCAGAGATGAGTGAGTGCCTCCTGTGCTGCCTCACTTTCTTGACATATTTCAATTTTTATTCCATCAATTCCTGGTGCCTTGTTTTTTTGCCAATTCCTTGAATGCACTTTGCACTTCCCCCCTAAGTATCCTTGGCTCTTGATCATATGCTACCTCTTGAAATGGTTGAACATTAACCATTTCCGTTTGGTACAGTGACACTGTGTATTCCTTCCATCCTATCTTTATGCATTCTGCATCATTCAATAATTTGCCCAGAGAATCTCTCAATAACAAAGGTTGAGGCTTGAATTTTTTTTTCAGTTCCCTCAGCTTGAGAAATGCTGAGTGTGTACTTCCTTTTTTGTTTTCTGATTCCAGATCTTTGGACATTTTGTTTTAATATTTGGCTTTATCTTCTTGAGCTGATCTTTGAAATTTTCTGTTCAGGTCTTGAACCTCCTCATTTCTTCCATTAGCTTTATGATCTTTATGCTGGAGAGCAAGATTCAGTGCTTTTATGACAACCATTTTGACCTTTTCCTTCTTTCTTATCTTCTTAATGACATTTTGCTTTCTTCATATATGATGTTCTTGATGTCATCCCACAACTATTCTTGTCTTCGGTCTTTAGTGTTTAATGTATTAAATCAGATCTTCAGATGATCTCTAAATTCAGGTGGTATATAGGTATGGATTACGACTGAATGTAAATAAAGCAAAAATCCTACCACTGGACCAATAAACAACATTCTTATCAACAAAGAAAAGAATGAAGTTGTTAAGGATTTCATTCTTCTTGGATCAACTATCAACACTCACAGAAGCAGCAGCCAAGAAATTGAATGGCATAATGCTTTAGGCAAATCTGCTGCACAAGAACTTTTTAGTGTTGAAGAGCAAAGATGTCAGCTTGAGGACTAAGGTGTGCCTGACGCAAACCATGCTATTTTCAATAACCTCATAGGCATGCGAAAGCTGGACAGTGAATAAGGAAGACCATAGAAGAATTGATGCCTTTGAGTTATGATGTTGGATGAGAATATTGAAAGTGCCATGGGCTGCCAAAGGAACCAATAGATCCATTTTGGAAGAAGTGTAACCAGAGTGCTCCTTGGAGGCCAAGATGGCCAAATTTTGTCTCTCAAACTTTGGACATATTGTCAGGAGGACCAGTCAGTGGAGATGGAGATCATGCTTGGTAAGGTGCAGTGTCATATAAAAAGAGGAAGATCCCCAATGAGGTGGATTGGCCAAGTGGCAGCATCGATGGTCAAGTGTGGCAACAGTAGTGAGGTTTGCCCAGGATTGGGCAGTGTTTCATTCTGCAGTGTATAAGGTGCTATAGGTTGATACCGACTAGATGGCACCTACCAACAACATTTTTTTATCTATAAATAATGAAGTAGTCATATAAAAATTTAACCACACTAATTTTAAGAACAAAATATATTATGGTTGGCTATTGTTTTAAATTTAATTATATTCTGCTTATTGTTAAAATTGGGAGACTAGTGGCTCTGTAAGTTAAGCATCGGACTGTGAACAACAAGGTCTGTGGTTTGTACCCATCAGCTGCTCCAAACAGAGAAAGATGAGGCCTTGTGATCCCTCAAAGATTTACATCCTCTGAAATACTACACAGCGCCGCTATTATTTGGAATTGACTTAATGGCATTTAACAATAAAACAACAATGGCTGAAATAAATTTGTGTTCATATCAGACACCAATAGTGTTAGCTGGTATAGTAAATTTAGGTGACCCTTTAATGGGGGGTCCTTTACTTTGCTGACCAAGTGTAATCAGATTAGACAGAGACTTTCACAAGTGCAAAATATTTAAAGATTTATTGAGAGGTTAAGATCTGGCTAGACCAGATGAGGAGGCAACACTAAGAAGGCAAAGCTAGCCCTCATTCTCTGAATATTTGTTTGATTGGGGTGTTTAAAAGATTTTGGGGAAGGGAAGGTGAGAAAGACTCACATTTTAGTTAATCTTCTTCTTAGGAAAGAGATGGGCAAGTGTTAAGTCTAGAATAATGAAGTGCATGCAGAGTAAGACTTCAGAACGGAGTTGGGTCCATCCAAGGGGGAGTTGTCTGTGAAGGTGTCTGGGAGGCACTGGCAGGACATATTATGGGTGAAAAAATTATGTCTCTAGACTGCAGTTCAAACCCTGGGCTGGGCTTGAGGTGCTTGACTGCTCTCTGTAGAAGGTCATGTAGTGGTCAGGGCTAGAAACATTGTTGCTTATATCAAGGACTGACTGCAACAAGTCACTCCTGTAAGACACTTCTAAAGAGATTTATAGGACCCATTAAACATTCTTTTCATACTCATTCCAAGATCTTGCTGCTTGGCTAGGTATACTAGGTGTGTCTTGTTGTTGTTGTTGTTGTTAAGTGCCGTCGAGTCGGTTCCGACCCATAGCGACCCTGTACAGGGTTTCCGAGGGTGTAAATCTTTACGGGAGTAGAAAGCCTCATCTTTCTCCCATGGAACAGCTGGTAGTTTCAAACTGCTGACCCTGAGGTTAGCAGCCCGATTCGTAACCACTACGCTACCAGAGCTGAGCCAACAGAGAGGCATAGTCCTCAGCATTTCTTAAGAATTTGGTTATAGCAATTAAGTTAGTAAATGACCCAAGTTTTAGTCTTCTTTTCTGGGCCCTCTTATATCCCTTCCTCAATTAGAAAAAACAAAACAAAAACTCAATTGAGTTCCATGCAAATTTTTTTCTAAAAATACTGAAGTTCTGGTAATCATCTGTTTAATAATTTGTTTTAAAGAGGAATTATGGAGAGAACCTTCTTTGTTTAAAAAACCTAAGTTAAATATATATATATATATATTTTTTTCAGGTGTGTTTACCTTTTTTATAACAAGCCATATTTTATAACATGCTAATTTATAAAAAATTAAAGTTTATTTATTCACTTTTTTTCAAGCAAAACAAGAATCTTGTTTTTTGTTCCATGAGTTGATTCCAACTGTCTCTTTATATAGCAACCCTATGTAAAACAGAATAAAATATTGCCTAATCATGCACCATCTTTATAATTGTTATTTTTGAGCCCACTAGTGCAACCATCCTGTCAACCCATCTCATTGAGTATCTTCCTCAATTTTACTAGTCTACTATTTAACATTGTGATGTATGAGTATTCCTGAACACTTAATTGTGCTCATGAGGAATCTGTACCTGGACCAAGAGGCAGTTGTTTGAATAGAACATGGGAACACTGAATGGTTTAAAATTAAGAAAGTGTGCGACAAGGTTGTACTCTTTCATCATACTTATTCAACTTGTATGCTGAGCAAATCATCTGAAAAGCTGGATTCTACAAAGAAAAACGTGGCTTCAGGATTGGAGGAAGACTCATTAACAACCTGCAATATGCAGATGATACAACCTTGCTTGATGAAAGTGAAGAGGACTTCAAATATTTACTGATGAAGATCAAAGAGCACAGCCTTCAGTATGGATTGCATCTCAATGTCAAGAAAACAAAAATAATCACCACTGGACCAATAAACAACATTCTTTTGCATATCATTTTCCAGTTCTGCCAGCATCATCTGTTGAAAAGACCATCCCCTCCCCATGCGATATATTTTGATGTTTTGTCAAAGATCGGTTGGCTGTATGTAGATGAGTTAATTTCTGGATTCTCGATTCTGTTCCATTGATCTATGCACCTTTCATTGTACCAGTACCAAGATGTTTGACCACTGTAGCAGTGTAGTATATTTTGAGGTCAGGGAGTGACAGGCCTCCAACCTTATTCTTATTCTTAAGCAGTGCTTTGCTTATCCTGGGTCTCTTTCCTTTCCATATAAAGTTTGTGATTGGCTTTGTCCATTTCTTTGAAGAATGTCCTTGGAATCTGGATTGGTATCGCATTATATGTTTAAATGGCTTGGGGCAGTATTGACATTTTCACAATGTTAAGTCTTCCTATCCAGGAGCATGGGTTGTAAGTCTCTTTTGGTTTGTTGCAGTAGTGTTTTGTAGTTTTCTTTGTATAAGTCCTGTGTTTCTCTGGTTACATATAATCCAATATATTTCATGCTTTGGTGGCAATTGTAATGGTATTGTTTTCCTAATGTCCTTTTCAGCACTGTCATTTTTGGTATAGAGGAATCCAACTGATTTTTGTATGTTGATCTTATACCCTGCCACTTTGCTGAATCTTACAATGAGGTTTAGTAGCATTTTTACTGAGTCTTTGGGGTTTTCTATGTATAGGATCATATCATCTGCATATAAGGAGAGTTTTACCTCCTCTTTGCCAA